>NC_056732.1:497845084-497850084 GCF_019279795.1 Protopterus annectens
AACAATTTCCATACAATTAAATAATTAATTAATTAATTAATTAATTGGAACAGTCCACAACCTTTTAAAAACACATACAAAATTCTATCCTCAAACCGGACTGGCTTCAAGAGAATCAAGAAGATCCACAGGACCTCAGTTGTTGGCAATCCAACCCCCCCAAATGAGATGGAGGGGAGAGGGAGGGGTGGCTTTTGGATGGGTCATTAGTAGCCATTTGCCGGATTATTCTTAATGACCTTGGGGATTTTAAAGTTTATAATTATAGTACAGTTGAGGGGAATGTTTCATGGGACAAATTGTTTGAGTGGGGGTTACTTTTGTACCCACCTCAAGGAGTAAAATTGATTAAATGCTTATACAATTTAAGTTATTTGTTAGAAAACTTAGCTTTAATCTCTATTTTAAGGATGGCATAAGGGTTGATACTTTAATATCAGTTCCGTTAAAAAGGACCAGTATTTTTAATCCACCCCTCCACCCCATGGTCTGTTTATTTGAGAGGCTTTGTGAGTTGGAATTTAGAAATTTAATTAAGACAGCTCCTGTCTCTTGACTTCAATCTTAGTAAGGATGAAAAGCTGTTATTAAAAGAAATTTCAGGCAACAAGTTCCTGAGGGTTAAGAAACCAGATAAGAGTGGGGGCTTGGTGGTTATGGATAGTAATGATTATATAAACAGAATGTTTAGCTTACTGTTTTCTAATGCAAATGCATTTAACATATCGGAAGATTGATTTGATCCTGGAGGATATGTTACTTTTTAATCAGATCTTGACTGAGGAACATAACTATGTTCATGTCCATAACCCCAAAACTCCCACCATTTTTGGCATTCCTAAGGTCCATAATAATGCTTGTGACCCCCCCCCCCCATTGCATCCAATTGTTGATGCCAAAGCATCAAAGACTTTTTTATCTAAATATGTTGATTTTTATACCAAAACTGTTCTTGAGTCCAACCCTGTTTTATTACAGGAATCATGGGATTTTTTTATCCAGGGTAACTGATGATCTTTATTGTGATAATACTATTTTTGTTACTATTGAGATAAAATATTTGCACTCTGTTCTTCCCCATGAAGTTGGGGTTGAATAGTTTCATGAGTACTTCAGGCTCTATATGACCTTAAGTCCAAATAAAATAGAAGTTTTAAGAGTCTTCATGGAATTAGTTTTGGAGAACACTTTTTTGGTTTTCAAAAATTAACTTTTTAGGCAAATTAAAAAAAACAGGGGTAGCAATGAGAGCAGCATGTGCCCCCATTTTTGCTAATATAGTTCTTTCTTTTTGGGAAACCAAATGTGTCCTGTGTTCTGAATTTAACTCATTCCCTCCAGTACAGCTCTTTTGAGTGTGTACCTTAAACTCCCAGTGGGTGTGGCTTGAGCCTTTAAAAATTAAGTTATCACCTTACATTTCTAACAAATACTCATTGTCATAGGTCAACTATCAATACAATTGTGTTTGCCATCATGTATGCTCCAAGATAAAATATTCTGATACCTTGTATGTAGCATGGTTTTGGAATTATTAATGCAGATATGAACAAGCAATATTTGATGCCTAGAGGCACAGTAGGAGGTAACTGCAGAAATGCCTGGAGATGTCACTTGGATGTAATGAGTTAAGGAATGTTGGAAATTTTACGGGCGTTTTTTAGATGATATGATCTTTTACTAGATGGACCATGATGCTAGGGTAAGGGAATTTTTTGATTACTTACACATGACTACTGACTTTTTAGAGATCACCATGGATACACAGGGAGACAGGGTATACTTTTTAGATATTACGTTATGGAAGAATAAGGAAAAAAGAGGTTTTGAATCAAATATTTACTGTAACTATACATACTCAAATTCATTGCTCCATTTTGAAAGTATACACCCTTTGCACCAGAAAAAGTCCCTTGTTAAGGGGCAATGTGTTAGGATGGCCTGTATGATTTTTAGGGATGAGGATTATGAGGCCAAAATGGGTAAGCTGAGAGATAGGCTTTATAGGAGAGGGTATCAGGACATTTTTCTTGCTAATATTTTTGATGAAGTTAGTTACAAGAGAAAATCTGGTTATTTTGAACCTTTAAATTGCAGACGTGTGGTAAAAGTACCCAAAACGTAACTAATAATCCAAAATTAGGCACTGGAGACCAGCAGTTCCAACACACTTTGTAGTACTCTCCCTGAAAAAAATTAAATTATTCTTTAATGTTCAAACACAGCAAAAGGAATACACATCCACATATAAAATAAAAGCTTATAAAAACACTTCCCCTTACATTTTCATCTCATAGAACTTCATCAGATGGGCAAATACATCATGGTTACCTAGTTAAATAACTTTTCCTGTTTGAATAGACCAGTGAAATCAGTAATTCAATTATTTACCAAGATACTAAAATACATATAAAAGTCACAGAGTGTTAAATAAAATGCATTTGAATGTTTATGTTAAAACTGTTCATATTAAAAGTATATTCATATTAAAATGTACAATATATTAATGTAATAAATTAAAATAATAATGCTTATTAAATATGTTGTTTAAAAGTGTTTAAAATGCAATGACATAAAATAGTAGTCTAGCATCATCTAGTGGAAAAATAATGAACCACATGAAAATGTAAAATCAAGAATTCACTTGAATAAATGGACCAAGATAAAATAACATAAATGTACATAAAATATTACAATTTTGCAGACCTGAGCTTAAGTACAGATTTTAAAGGCATCATATCATTTAGTCCTGAATTATTACAAGCATCTGGGACTAATTGCCAATATAATTCCCTGTATTTTAGTCTGGTCTCCCATGGCCCACCCCGGGGTCTATAGGGACCACCTCTATTACAAAGAATTGATACTCTGTTTTTGGACATGATTGAAGATGTTTACACAGGGCATTGTTCTCATTCTTCTTCCTTAAATCTTATATGTGTTCGTACATTCTTTGTTTTAACTTTTTTCAATCTTACCCACATAGAAAGAGTCACATGTCCCACACAAAGCAATATATACCACACCTATGGTATTACAATTTGCATACCCTCTAGTAGTTATATACTTGTTTCTACATTTTAAATATAACATGTCCTCAGTCCATATGTATTTACATTGGGTGCAATTTCCATATTTGTGTGTTCTTTTTTGTTAGTAGTAAGAGTTCCAAATTTTTTATAATAGTTACCTCCTTCCAAAATATCTTTGATATTTTGTCCATTTTTATACACACATTTGAGTAGCTTATCAAATATATAATTTAAATCTGATAAGGCTGCAAATTTTTTCCACTTTGTCTATAACTTGTTTAATCAAGTTGGTTTCGCCATCATATGTGATAGTCAAAGCTGATTGGTAAGAGGCCTCTTCTATACTTGTACCTTGACTTGCATGATCTGAGGGGTACTTTTTACCCACACTAGGGGCAAACCTACACTCTCTACCATCCATTACTTCTGTCAGTACATCATTCAATAGTGTTAGAGGGTACCCCCTGGCTTTAACCATTTCTACTATAAAATCACATTCTCTTTTAAAATCCTGGTCATCAGATGTCATTCTGCTTGCCCAGACCAGTTGACCTTTTATTACCCCTCTTTTCTGCTGTGGGGGGTGGCCACTCGTGCAGTGAAGATAAGAGTTCGAGAATGTCTGCTTTCTATGTATTTTAGATTTGAAGCCGTTGTCAAGCCTTTGAATGTTTACATCAAGGTAATTTAATTCACTATTGTTAAGCTGATATGTAAATTTTAGGAAATTAGTGATCTTTGAAATGTATTCAAAAAATTCCAAAAAGTGGTTATCAGTACCAGTCCAAATAATACAGATGTCATCTAAAATGCATCTGTACAAATTCCAATTTTGCTTAAACTCAGAAGCAGAAACATATTTGTTTTCCCAATATAGGAGAATAATATTGGCGTAGATAGGGGCACAGTGTGCCTCCATTGACATGCCCTTCAATTGTTTGTAGTACTCTCCCTGAAAAAAATTAAATTATTCTTTACGACTAGGTCCATTAGAATTAGATGACTGCGAAATACACTAAGGGAATATCCCCACAATTATCCATGAATTATTCAAACCAACCAAGCCCCACATCATGTGGAATACATGTGAACAAATCCACTATGTCAAGTGTAATAAAAGTACTTGAGTTGGGTTGGATTGTTGTTCACTGTTTATGCGTCTTAAAAAATCCCATGAATCCTTGAGAATGTTCTCATTTTTGAAAACTATGTTTTTTTAATTGTAATCTATGTATTTTGACAAAAATGCAGTTACTGATCCTTCCACTGAGACAATAGGCCTAAGCAGTGGGTCAGTAATACTTTTGTGGACCTTGGGTATGCCAAAGATAGAAGGTACTCTGGGCTTGTCAACATTTAAAAAATTATAAGTCTCAGTGTCTATGAGCTCCTCTATCACTAAATCATTCAGGCAAATGGAAATCTTTGTATAGGCAATATTGACTTCATTTAAAAAAACTCTAGCATATGTCTCTTCATCATTAAGCAAGTCAAACATTTTACCTTCATAGCTGATGTGATCCATTAAAACAACCCCTCCACCCTTGTCAGGTTTCATGGTTCTAAGATTTTTATTTTCCTTAAAATCATATAAAATATTCTTCTCCTCATTAGTTACATTTGGGGTCACTCTGTTATATTTCAGCAGTTCCCTTAGTTCTTTTTCTACCACCAGTTCAAAATTTTTAAGCTGGTGTGCAGTGGGGGGTTAAAGTGCTTTTCTTCACTAGTTTATTGTGAATATTCTTTTTTCCTGTCCATTAAAAAATAATTCTAGCTTTTCTATTCTAATAAATAATTTAAAATCAACTAATAAATTCACCAAATTGGCTTTTACCCTGGTTATAAAAGTGAATCTTTTCAAAAATAAATTAAAATGCCCTTTGGTGATGACAGTGCTGGTGTAATTGAATATATTAAAACCATTGTGACTAAATATGCAACCATCTTGTATAATTTCATCTTGAG
>NC_056732.1:497855084-497914787 GCF_019279795.1 Protopterus annectens
AATATATATATCCATAGAGGTATATATGGCCAGACATCTTTAGATAGCAATGGTAGATTAACAGAAACATATATGTCCACATGCACTGTTAATGGGCTTGAGAGGCCTCAAACAATATACGTTCCATACGAATTGGCATACCCCCCTACCCAACCAAACACGTCCGCTCTGCAATACACTACCAAGCTCATTGTATTGTACGTGATTTATTTAAATAGGGATTTAAATAAGCCCTCTGTTATATTTCACATATTGACATTACATTCCCCTCTCCCTCACCCACTAGGTGGGCTGAGCAGTACAGGCCCATCCAACCCAGGCTTTCCTCGACCCATAGATTCATTACCCACAGTTCCGCTTCCCCCCACCCACTGCACACACGCAGCCACCATCCCAACCCTGGTTACCGGCCAATAGTGACCACACCACCACACATTGCCCTCCCTCCACTCCCCCCCTCGGGACCCATCCCGTATGTTGTGCCGAACCAAGTATCCTAGGTCTGACACATGCTGTAGTCAATGCACATAGCCAAGGGTATCTTTGCAACTCAGGGTGTAGACGAAAGTTGAATACCCAATGTTTGGGTTATCCCTCATGGGACGAATGTTTCCCTGGTACTAAAAATAGATTTCATGTGTGACTCTGTGTACACTAACGGATTTAGTTGTAGGTATCGCAAAGCATACGAGGCACACAAGGTTGGCCAGTATGCACACACAAAACACTGTATCCAGCAATACCATTCTACATTACAGGATATGTAGCTAAATATGTAGAGGTATAAGTGTGTGTATCTATACCCATAACTAAATAGTTATACACCTCTCTCTCTCTGTAGTACAAATGTATACACACATAGACAGACATATATATAAATACCACATATAGATATATACATATGCAGTCACCCATACATCCACATGTGGTTAGATATATATATATATATATATATATATATATATATATATATATATATATATATATATATATATATATATATATATACAGCAATATATATAAAAAATATATATATATATATATATATATATATATATATGTATATATATATATATATATATATATATATATATATATATATATATATATATATATATATATATATATATATATATATATCTCTGTTTGTGTGTGTGTTTATATATAATCAAACACACACCGTCGAGAAAAAAACTTTATGAAAATAGCAAAACTTTCGGGTTACTACCTTTCTTCAATACTAATACAAAGCATTGAACAAAACAATCAACTTTAAATAGGAGTCAAACAATCACATGACTGCAGCCAGTCAATCATATATAAAATCCTTAAAGAACAATTAAAACCATAAAACCAGTTTTCAGATACAAGACAAATGTGCGTATATGCATATATACACACATATCACAATGAGCATATGTGCACACATAAAAAAACATTCTTTTAAGATATAACATAAACTTAACAGCATAACGTAGGCTGTTGTAACTTAACTAAAACAGGTTTCAAAGTGACAGAAGTGTTCAAACCAGGAAAACGGTCAGTTGCTAACCTTAAGATCTATTCATATTCTTTAATCTCTAAGAAATTATTAATATATCCACCCCTTAGAGATACATATAGCCTATCTATCACCCTAAATCTAAACCTATAGTTAGCACCATGGGTATTAATATGTTTATATAAAGCATTTTTTTCATTATTCCTTCTGAGTTCAGATTTGTGTTCAATGATACGTTCTTTTAATTTTCTCGTGGTTTTCCCCACGTAGAAAGAAGGGCATAGAATGCAAGTGGCTAAATAAACTACATTCCCACTAGCACAAGTAGCTGTTAAGTTAAATTTATAAACTTTTCCAGTAATGGGATGAGTAAAGGTATCACTAGTATTACCTAGGATATCTACACAACATGTACAACTCATACCGCTAAAAGTACCAAGTCTAGATGTAATATGAAGATTATGATTACTTCTAAAATCCTTATAACACAGTTTACTTTTCAAGGTTCTCATATTCCTATATGACAAGTAAGGTTTAGAATCCAAGACATTCCTTATCTCTGCTGATGCCATCAAAACAACCCAATTCTTTTCTATGATACGTTTAACTGACTGTGTCCTAGTATTGTAGGTGGTAACATACCTAATCTTGGCTGTATCTGCTCTATCCTTACTCAACTCTGAAGCGGGTTCATCTAATAATGATAGAATAGGTCTGAGTAATGTCCGTCTGTCCCTTATGGTATTGGCTTTCAGATCTAATAATAAATTAGAATCATAACCACTACTTAAGAATTCACTCATCATTTCATCATGCTGTGTAAAGAAAAGGGAGTCATCAGTATTGAGCCTACTAGCCCTATTAAACTGTGATGTTACTATTCCCTTAAAAACATGCGGAGCATGCATACTGTTCCTATGTATATATCTGCCAGCATGTACCTCTTTCTTATATATGCTAGTATGTAACAGTCCTTCTTTCAATTCTACCTTCAAATCTAAAAATGCAATATAACTATCTGAAAACTCCATTTTAAATTTCAAAAAAGTAGTTGTGGTATTTAAATAATCAATATAATCAGAAAGTTCAGTGGGACACCCCTTCCAAATCAAGAAGCAATCATCCACAAAATGTTGATAAAAACACACATTGCTATTCAAAGAGTTAAAATTACTACAGATATATGTTGTTTCCCATTGATGTAGTACTAAGTTGGCATATGTATTAGCTACTGATGTGCTCATAGCTACACTAGTTAGCTGCAGGTAGAATTGTTTGTCAAACAAGAAGACATTGTTGGTTAAAACTATATCTAACAAAGAACAAATATTCTCCACATGTCTCATTGGTAAGGAAGCCTGTGAGATCAAAAACTCTCTAATAGATTCAGTACCATAATCGTTAGATATAACTGTGAAAAGAGATGAGATATCTAAAGTTACAAAAAGAAAATCACCTCTCCGCAGACCCGTAATATGTAAACCTTTAAACCAATCTCTTAACTTAATAATAAAGTCTGTTGTATCTTTTAAAACATTGTTACAAAGTAATAAAAAGGTTGCAATTGCTTTTGCAAGTAAATAGAAATAGGCTCTGTTATCCAGCCATTGCCGGGCACTATCGGTCTCATACGGGGGTTGTATAATGATTTATGTATCTTTGGTAGCCCGTAAAGTTGTAGAATAACTGGGCAAGATACAGTAAAAAAGTGAAACAAATCCAAGTCAGTGTCTCCGCTAGTCTGTAAATCATAAATCATCATATTAACTACACTAATACACTTCTTAACATCCATAGGAGTAATACATTTAAACGCATTTCCTTCCTCAAGCAGGGCAGTCATGGATAATATATATTTTTCACGATCCATGATTACCACTACACCTCCCTTGTCTGCCTGTTTGATAATGATGTTATCATCACTTTCCACAGCTTTCAATGCTAAAAATTCATCATAACTTAGATTATAACATTTCTTCTTTGTATTATCAGAATATAATTTCCTTAATTCAATTTCACATAAGTCATGTTATGCTGTAAGAACAGGGACACTAAGAGGTATAAATGTACTACGTCTTTTACAAACAGATTGATTGAATACAGATTCTTTAAATAGTATTTTTAAGTTCACATTTCTCACAAACTGCTTCAAGTCAGTCAAAGCAGCCACAAGGTCATCACTAGTCGTAGGTATAAAACTAAGCCCCTTTTGAAGTAAAGAAAAATGTGAGGCTTCCAAAACAAAGCTAGACAGATTCAAAGTACCTTTAATTATCGATGGCTCATTTTTTCTTGTCCCATAGGACTGTCATTCTTCCATTTGGTTGCATTCATAGTTTGCCTTGTTAGAGATCTGCCCCTCGATATACTCCGCTCTTGGACTTTTTCCAGCTGATCCAGCTGAAAACGCTTCTGAGAAAGGTTTAAAATTAGCTGATGACTTTTTCTATTTCCTTTTCCATGTTTGTTTTCATTTCGTGTTGCTTCACTCATGACATGCGCACTAACATCCGCCTCTGCTGCCTCAGGCGTTGCATGGGTAATCAAAGTGGGTGTGGTCTAGGCAAATCGTCTAGAACGTTAGTAGATGTTGATTCATGAGAAATTGAGTGAACAGTTCTAAGCTCAGAAAAGTCATCCAATTTATTCATAGATGTTCATTGAGCATAAGTTTTGGCCTAAAAATGATTCTTTTAATAATAATAATTACCGACATGTTCATTTAAACTAAGCATGAAGAATGTGATATGTAGCTATCTTAAGTCTGTTACATTCTATGAATGTGTACACCTTAGTATTACTTGTAATGTGTAGCTGGGGTTTACTGTGGAGCTCCACTCCCCGGGCCAACGCTGACAATGGAGAACCATCTAGTCAGATTGTCCCAGTCAACAAATGTGAACTAAATACATGAAGTAGCATGGGGGTATGTGGCAGCAAGCAGGGTTAAGCCTGTTTGGGTGGCAGTAAGCAATGCCCACACCGGTTAAGCAATGTGGAGGCCAACTCAGTGTAAGAAGTCATAACTGGAGGTCAGCAATGCTGAGTCTCACGCAAACCAGTGCATACCCACCTACACTTCCCCCACAGTGCCTTAGGCCTCTGTAGCCAACAGCTTTCGTCGTTCCCATTAACAAAATAATCAGCACTCCCAGACTCCAACCCCCCCCCCTCCCATCCTGCACACTATAGTCTAAGTGAATTACCACTAAGGCATGCCAGATACGCATTCAGCTGCTGTTATCACTAACATATCATCCAGCACAGTCATTCAACAGTATAGAGAATGTATGTAAGTATGTAGATTAATACCAGTAAACATGTGCACATTGCTCAATCACAGTATTCCGAGCAGTCCATGTGTATCAATGAACAGTGCCTGTCCAAACATACTGTGAGAACAGTAGTCTTGCATAATACTGAAGAGAAGAATGAAATACAGTGCACGCCATGGGGGCGTGTGGGCGTGCTTCATGCACACACATCTGGGACATTGGTTCTGCAGAACCAGGAGATGATCCTGGCCTGGTGTGTGAGGAAACCGCTGCTTCTCAAACCCCTGGCAGGATGCTACCAATGGAAGAAACAGTGTAGACCAGCAAAGTCTACTCATGACACATCAACAGGTCTGTCTCTGGTGGGACGAACCAAATTTTGTGAGTCACATAGATGTTTCCGGCAGTATCGGAGGAGGATCAAGAGAAGGCTCTTACATATGTGGACTAAACGGATGAAGAGCCTGCAGAAGCTTGGGTTGAGACAGTATAAAGGAGGAGTACTGACATGTGCAGAGAGGGAAATGTGTGGAGGTGTGTTATGGCTGGGCTAGCAACTGGAGAATGGATGGATGCTGTATACGTGGAGCTCGGGGACCGGGGAAAGGAAACATGGGTATGACATTATGGTAGAAATATGCAAATGAAGTGGAACAGCAATACTGCAGTGGGTAGAGCAGTCACCTTACAAGCAGGCAGTCCCGGTTCATGTCCCACTGCAGTATATTCCATTTTCCCTTCCAAATCACTTTTTATGATAAATACTTATTTTTGCATAACCTAATAAATAACATATATTTTTGAACTGCAGTATTGCATTTAATGCAGATGTGAGGTGTCAGTGTCATAATGTTGCAAAGTCCACAGATAATCACATGTGCCCCATACAGTATCACAGATACAAATGGAAGATAAACTGTGTGATGAATGATAACTCCATGCATGTCTTCAAATGTCCCCCCCCCAAGAAGCATTACACTATTACTGTCTAAAATGTAGCACTAGTAAGCGATAGTAAGCAGTAATAAGCATACTTAAGCACTAGTAAGTGGGTTTAAGCCCGTTTGCGCGGGAGTAAACACTGCCTACACAGATTAAGCAAAGTAGAAGCTAAATGAGTGTAAAAAACTGTAACCGGGGGTTAGCATTGCTTAGCTCCGTGCAAACCGGGCACACCCGCTTACAACTGTTTTAAAGTGCCTTAATCACTCTGTACCCAATGGCCCATGTTCTGCCCAGCAACAAAGTAAACACCCTCTGAAAGCCTCGAGCCCAGGACCCTGCATACCACAGCCAATGTGATTTACTACTAAGCCATGGCAGATATACATAACCCTGATGTTCTCACAAACATAGCATCCAGCAATACCATTCAACATTACAGGACATGTAGCTAAATATGTAGATGTATGTGTGTGTGTGTGTGTGTGTGTGTGTGTGTGTGTGTGTGTGTGTGTGTGTGTGTGTGTGTCTGTATAAATGACTATAACTAACTAGATATATATACCTCTCCCTCTCTGTATTGCATATGTATGTATATATATATATATATATATATATATATATATATATATATATATATATATATATATATATTTATATACATGAATATATAGAAATATCCACATATATTATACATATGCAGACAGCCATACATCTATCTGTCGTAGATACATATACAGCAATCTCTCTCTCTCTCTCTCTCTCTCTATATATATATATATATATATATATATATATATATATATATATAAATATGTATGTATATATATATATATATATTTATATATATATATATATATATATATGCATACACACACACACACACATATATATATATATATATATATTTATATATATATATGTGTGTGTGTGTGTGTGTATTTATATATATATATATCTATATATATATATCTATATATATATATATATCTATATCTATATATATATCTATATATATATATATATATATATATATATATATATATATTTATTTATATATATATATACACACACACAAACACACACACAGATATATATATATCTATAGATATGATACAGCACATAATAATGACATAAATGACCACAGTCACCACCAATGGGGGTGAGGGGTCTCAATCAACGTATGTGTTACGCATATCGATATCCCCCACTCACAGTCAAACAGGTGAAACATACAAACACAAAACAAAGTAAACAAACCACTGCTTCCCAAACTTAAAGCAGGATACTACCATACTACCCACTACATACTGACATACATCTGTACAGCATCCCACTGCTCTGTCTGACATACATGACTGTTAAGGGAGGCCTGGCAGCAGTATATCTGGCAAGTATCTGCACATAAAATCACACTGGGTAAGTACACTAAGCTGCTAGGCATGTAACAATGCAGTGTGCAGGCTACAGGCAGACTGGCCTAACACCGGCCTACATCTCCTATGGTGGAATCCACATGTACCTGCATATATAGCAGGCTCAACAGGCATGTCACAGCACAGGGTAAAATACACCTGTGTAAAAGTGCATAACCACAACCAATGTGAACACAGCCACAGCCACATATGGTAAGCTAGCATAATAGTACAGTATATGGACTATCTGTTCTACACCATCCTCATATGTGCCACTCACAGACTGACCCTACATATACTGGGCTGCTACACAGTTTGGTCTGATGGCTGTCTGTGGTATGGGACGTGTTTGTATGGCTCTACACACATGTAAGCCAATACAGTACCATACAGTGCAGCAGCATATAACATCAGATAGTAGGGGAACTAGAACAATGACATCTACTACAGTCTGTACACAGGCTAAAGTACATATTACCAATACACACACTGTTGATATTCACCATAAGTACACAGACCTCAGTACTGTACAAACATCCACATAATGTCCAGGTTATGTCATGCAATATAACCCCTACTGAACATACCATGTGTAGCAGTTGGATATGTCACTGGCATGTTATCAGATATGATGACACTAATTATGGTGTACAGCACATATGCACCACTTCATGCATGACATATGTACAAAGGTTGACAGAGGTGTGGCTGGAAGCACATACACTGGGCCAATATTAACATGTTGCTGTGATAATCTCATACATTTGCTGTTGTAACAGGGATTGTTGCAACATATGTCCTGTGAGGGATATGATGTCAGTAACTATCACGGCTTTCACCATCTACAGACTGCAATCCTCACACTACCTTCTGCAGTCCACAGATAGATGCTCCATGGGTAACAGATTAAACCAAAGGCACAACACTGTCCAGTCTGCAGATGACCCTGCAGATGAGGATTCCTCATAAACATGGAACTGACATGGCAGGTATTGAGACATGTATGACAGCCATATACACACAAACACTGTTAAACCAACATTACTCCAAATGCAGTATAGCAGCACTTAACAGTCTGTAGTCCAGTCAGGCACATCCCCCTCCTGTTTGTTGCTCTATTTCCACAGTGTATGTTGTTAGAGGTATATCCCCAATCCATCTGAGATGCTGTTTTCCAAATGACAGATCTAGTTCCTGCTCACAGTGAATGAAAAGGGCCAACACCACCATGATGTTCCCAGATATTGGAGTGTGTTTCCATGCAATTGGTTATGGGAATGTTACCACAGCTGTTTCACATGCAATCAGCTAGGGGAGGGCTGCAATATATGCAGCAGCCATCAGCTGATCATGAACAGCACTTAAAAGACACATGCTGCTACCTAAGCAAAGCAGGTGTAGGTCTCCACATCCCCCAGTGAGGGAGTGGGAGAGGCAGACAGAGGCAAAGACATGTCAGGGAGGGGTGGGAGAGTAAAACTGAAACATGTTTGTATCACACACCTACCAGCACAAGGTATCAAACCCCTGAAAACTATGTAGTGCTATCACAGTTTGATGCAGTTATTGGATCTGAAACATGGGTTACCTGTTTTGAAGCACTCAGAGCAGGTATGTGATGGTGAGTGACATCTGCAACAGGGATACAGTCGCTATACGGTAGGTGACATATACGTGCCTGTCCGCATGAACAGGTGCCAGAGTCAACACAGCTACACACTCACAGGAGCACACACATTGACACACTTGGCAGGGCAGGAGTACAACTCATCAGTAGTGGGAGTGCCAAAACACATCACTGGGCAGGTATCACATGCACCACATGGGTCATACAGAGGTTGTATGGGCAAAGGGTATGAGAAAGTGTCTGACATCAGACAGCATGCTTCAGTATGCCCATGGTGGTTGTAGTAAGTGTGGATTTGAAAATACGCACCATACAACACACACACACACACAAACACACAGGATGCCAATACTGACATGCATGGGTGCATGTCTGCATGGGTGTGTGGTGGTCGACTGTGCCAGCAGGCTATACAAAGGTAGGCGATGGGCATACCTTGGTATCAGGCCACATGACAATGGTCTGCATTGTGGCCCAGGGCTATAGTGTCTATATTTGCCCACATAGGTGGGTATTGTATCCCCCATCCAGTCACCTGGGTGACTATTGTGTGTGGCTAATGCTGTTCATTGCTTGTCATGTATGTGTTCCTTAGTTCATAGGTTGATACTAGGCTATCTGCCCTAGGGCATTTATAAGCCTAGCCAGAGTGTGTTTGGCTTTCGCCACCCTTTTAGATTAGTTGACTGTGCCTCTGTATAGTAGGTCACAGAAGATAGCCCTTTTAAGGTTAGTTTACTGTGCCTCTGTCTAGTAGGGACACAGAAGAGATCCCAGGGGTAAACCTACAATCTCCTATCCACTCGTCAAGATTTCTCTTGAAGAGGGTCATTGAGGGGCTCTGCCTAACATGGATTGGGATTTTGTTCCAGAGTGAGGGGAGCCTCTGGGATATGAATCTGTCCCTCCAGCATGTCCTATTTATTTCTGTGCTGAGGTTTAAGTCCCTGGAGCGTGTAGCTCTAAGGGATTTGGATTTCCTGAGGTGGAGCATGTCCATTAATTCTGGGTTGGACATGGCTTTATACATCAGGCATAGATCGCCTCTGAGTAGGCAGTAAGCAACTGAGTAGAGCTGGAGTTTCTTTAGCCTAACTGCATAGGGCACCTGTTTGAGTCCCTTGATCCTCTTGGTGAGGTACTTTTGGCGTCTTTCCAGTTGCTGCAGGTGTCGGGTAAGGTACATCCCAAATGGGGCATTGTATTCAATTATGGGCCTGATGAGTGATGAGTAGATGGGCACAATGACCTCTCTTGATCTAGATGTGAACCCTTTCATGATAAGGTGGCTATATAGAAGGTCTTTCTAACCACTTTGGCAACATGATTGTCAAAGGAGAGATTGCTATCTACTTGGGTCCCCAAATCCCCAATTACTTCTTCCATACTTAATGGATTACCACCTATATGGTAATTTGTGGGAACTTTGTTTTTCCAAAAGGGGATGACTATGCACTTTTTGGCATTTAGCTTTAGGACACAGCTATGGCACCAGTTATCCATCTCTGTGAGACCCTTTTGGAGGATGCTTGTGTCAGTCGGTGAGCCAATTATGGCACCCAGTTTGCAGTCATCTGCGAACTTGATCAGCCATAGTCCTCTCATGTTAGCCTGTACCTCAGAGAAATATATACTGAACAAGAGAGGTCCCAGAACTGAGCCTTGTGGGATGCCACTTGTAACTGGTTGAGAGTCTGACATGGCACCTTCAATTCTGACCATGTGGGTTCTATCCCTGAGCCAGTTTGCCACCCATCTTGTGACATAGGGGTTGATATTTAAGCTGGTGAGCTTATTTATGATGCCCAAGTGGGGTATTGTGTCGAAGGCTTTTGCGAGGTCCAGGTAGGCTGTGTGGACTACCTTCCCTTCATCTATGGCCTTGGTGACTGTTTCAAAGAAGTCGACCAGGTTCAAGAGGCAAGATCTGCCCTTAACAAAGCTAAATTGGGTAGGATCCAGTGTTTAGAGGTTCCCAATGTCTTTGTTTATGAGTCCCATGATGATACACTCCATAGCTTTGCAGACCAGGCTAGTCAGGCTTATAGGGCGATAGTTTCCGGGGTCCATTGTGGCACCACCTTTGTGGAGTGGGACCACTGTTGCTGTACACCATTCCTTGGGTACATATCCTGTAGTAAGGCTGAGATTAAACAGTGACTTTATGTGAGGGTTCAGTTCTTCTTGAAGCTCGTGTAAGACGCAGCCCGGGACACCGTCCGGTCCCATTGATGCTGTGTCTTTTGCTTTGGAGAGGGCAGCTCTCACATGTGCATCGGTGATGTCAGGGAGGCTACACTCTGTTGGGATATATATTTGCTCTTTTGGGGGGAAGGGAGGGAGAAGTTTGCACTGAACCTGTCTGCCAGGATGTTGGCAATGTCTGTGGGTTCAGTGTATTTTTTGTCATTTTGCACTAACTCAGAGCATATCTGGGAGTTGCCACAAAGGTTCCTGACATAACTAAAGAAGGCCTTGTGATTATCTTTAGCAGCTTGTGCAATTTTTCTTTCGAAGCTGGCCTGAGATAATTTTATGAGGGATCGTAGTTTCTTGCTAGTACTGATCAGAGATGCCTTCCCTTTTTGGGATTTTGCTCTATCATGTAGTAGCTTCCCCCTTCTGTTGTATAGCTTATTTATGGCTGGGGTCCACCAGACAGGTCTCCTGCCTTTGGAGGAGTGAGTCTTGGTTTTATTTGGGATAGCACGATCCATGCATTCCTGTAGGTGTCCATAGAATGCGTTTGTAAAGGATTCTGCGGTTTGGGCTGTATTTTCCACTGGCCCGGGGGCTTTGAAGGATTCCACCTCAGTTTTGAGAAGTGTGAAGTTTGCTTTTGAGAAGTTCTTCACCGTGGTTTCCTTGGTTGGGGGTGGGGATGGGATATGGATGTCCAGTGAGATTAATTTATGGTCAGATCTTACCAATGAGGGGTATACGTCTGGTATGGAACATAGAGTCCCCATGTTGGTGATGATCAGGTCCAATATGTTTTCCCCTCTTGTGGGAGTGGTGACCAGTTGTTCCATAGCATTTGCATTTATAAATTCTAGGAACCATTGGGCGAGGGTGTTGGGGCTTGAGTAGTGCTCCCAGTCTATGTTTGGGTAGTTGAAGTCACCCAATATAATGGTGTTTGGAGAGACCTTCATATTCCCCAGTGTTCTCGGGAAAGCCGAGTGGGGTTCCTGAGTTTGGGAGGGTAGTCTGTAGCAGGCTATAAACTGAAAGGCAGTTTTGCCCACTGTTAGTTGCACATGGATGGTCTCCAATGCTTCGTGCAGTGCCACTAACCTGGAGGTGTGGGTATCTTTGATGAATATGGATACTCCCCCTCCTTTTGTGGTTCGGTCTGAGTTTTGGGGCCGAAAAGCATGGTATGAGGTATAACCCGGTAGTGCTGGGTTGCTCTCGCGAGCCTTGAACCAGGTTTCTGTTACTGCACAGATATCGATATTCTCCATACTGAGGAGAGCCTCGAGTGCATGCATCTTGAGGTTTAGACTTCTGACGTTGAGCAGCATTACCCTTAGTTTCTTTTTCCTTGTGTTGTCTATGGAGGTGGGTTTGTCTTTTGAGCCTTGCCTAAAAAAGGCACTATGGGGTGGCAAGAGCCTTAGCCAGTATTCGAAAGCCCAGGGGTGACAGGTGCAAGCCATCCCTAGCGAAGCAATGTGGCTTGTTGAGCATATCATCCCAGGCTGACAGACACTGGATCCCCTTTGAATGACGCCAATACTTTAGCCAGTTGGGTAACATGGACGGTGTCTGGGATGTGCACACCTCCCACATGCATGTACAGTGACATGTGGAACTGTAGCTGGGCTGTCTGGCCCATGTTGTGAACACAGATTATCATCAGTTGTGCCAGTCCCGTCCACCTGTGGCAGGAACTGGTAATGTCCAGCAGGTTTACCATGTACCTGCATTGATAGCATGCTAACAGCATTCCCTGGTGTCAGTGGCATCTGTCTATACAGGGCATGTGGTCAGGCATGGTATGTCTATTGTGGGTCACATGTAATGGCACCACAGGTGGTGCAGGTGTCCACTGGGGAACATTGAGGAGGTGCACTGTCTGCATGTACGTGCATATTGGACTGATGGACAGGGTGACATGCCCTCTGTAGCCCACTGCTATCTCTCCATAGTTACTATCAGTGGCCATTATGCAGTGTACTACCCACATATTGGCTGTTGGCTAGGCATGTGAGTGTGTGTATGAGACATGGGTTGTGAGTGTGCTCTGGGTAATACCGCGGTTGCTAACTGTGATTGCCTGGCCTTGATGTCACATGTATGGGTATGGCTTTGCACCCCAGCCGCTCAGCTATTTCACATCTGTTATCCCTGTACGATGGACATTTTGATATATAGTAGGGCCACCATATAAGAAATATGCAAAACCCACTCCACACTGGCCACACACACCTCTACACAGGATACGAGGTACAAACACACAACTCTGTCATGTCTGGGAGTAGAAACCCTACCTAACTAGTTTATTACACTACAGCACTACGCAGTTATAGTATGCACCATGGACATTACTGGAGTATTTTTTCCACAAAGGTGTATTACACAATGAATGACATCAGCAGGATTGCCAAAGTAGGGCATTTGAAATGTACTGCAAGTGACTAGCCTATAATGCATTGCTCCCTACACAGACATTGAGACACACACAAAACATCCACCACCGACATGTGTGGGTATAGAACCCCTAACAGAGGTCTATATCACACTACAGCATGAAGTTGTTACAGGACACACCATGGGGATAACTAGAGAACTTCTTTCCAAAAGGTGCATTCCACAATGAACGACATCGGCAGGATTTCCAAAGTAGGGCATTTGAAATGTACTGCGAGTGACCAGCCTAGATTACTGGACTGCACCCTTCCCAGAGGTGTATTTCTAGGTGGGTGACATCAGCAGCCTTGCCAAAGTTGAGCATATTAATTGTAAGAAGTGTGAGTACCCTAAAAAGCATTGTTCTCTACACAGTTAGACACATACACACACACACACAGTTGCCAAGTCTGGAGTTAGGACACCTACCTAACTACTTTATCACACTACAGCAATATGCAGTTACAGGATGCGCTACAGAGATTACTAGGCTACAGTCTTCCCAGAGGTGTATTTCTATGTGGGTGACATCAGCAGCCTTGCTAAAGTTGAGTATATGAACTGTAAGGAGTGTGAGTACCCTAAAAAGCATTGTTCTCTACACAGGCAGACACACACACAGTTGCCAAGTCTGGGGTTAGAATACCTACCTAATTACTTTATCACACTACAGCAGGACACAGTTACAGGACACGCTGCAGAGATCACTGAGCTGCAACATTCCCAGAGGTGTATTTCTAGGTGGGTGACATCAACAGGCTTGCCAAAGTTGAGTATATGAACTGTAAGGAACGTGAGTACCCTAAAAAGCATTGTTCTCTACACAGTCAGAGACAGACACACAAACACACACACAGTTGCCAAGTCTGGGGTTAGAACTCCTACTTAACAAGTTTATCACACTACAGCAGTACACAATTATGGGACACACCACAGAGATTACTTGGCTATAACTCTCCCAAAGGTGTATTTCACATTCGATTATCTCAGCAGCCTTGTCATAGTAGGGCTGTGGAGAGGGCAGTGTGTGCATTGGTCATAACCCATTCAAGTACGGGTTGACATGCCACATGCGGGCACACATGGGGTCATATGTCACAGGTACATGTATACAGCTACTAGATGACTACTTCCTTGTACAGTCATGTTGCACAGCTGGCACGTGCACCACATAGCCTGTAATTCTGACAGATACTGCTGGCTAGTATCTGCAGTGAGTGACATCTGCACCTCATGTGTTTGGGGCCCTTTGGCTGTGTGCTGGGTAGGAAAGGCCTGGATGGCTCCTTGTCACAGTGACCCTCTTTCACACATCTATATATGTCTACCTTTGGCTTATTATAGTGTCTTGTCCTGACATATATGTCTGTATTCCTATTCACTGTGTGTGTAAGGCATGAGTGGTGCATACTGATGAGTGTCTGCACTAACAACTGCAACTGTCAGATATGTCTGGTCCACTGGTGTTTGCAGTCATGGTCTTCATGTGTTTAAGTGTGTGAGCATGCCCAGTATGACCTTTCAATATGTTGTAGACTGACATTGCCTTCATTTCTCTAAGTGTGTGAGCATGCCCAGTATGGCTATCTGTACTGAATTTGTGGAAGGTGTCCAGGTAGTCTGTGATGCAGTGCTGACCTTTGTGTTGTACACCTACAGGTAGCATGCTATCTCTGCAGGGTATCCATCAATCATTTGGCTTTGACTGTTACTACATGTCTGCATAGCAGGGGGGGGCACACCTGACTGTTTCTACATTTCTATACAGGAGTGGGGGGGCAGACCTGACTGTTATTATATTACTATGTAGGATGGGGGGCACACGTGACTATCTCTACATATCTACATAGGATCGGGGGGCACACCTGACTGCTATTACATTACTATGTAGGATGTGGTGGGCACACGTGAAACATGTACATATTTGCTATGACCGTACTTGTATGTCAGGTACTCCATTTCTTTCTGTATTGCTAACTATCATGCCGACTAGAGGCATACCAGTGTACTACAGATCGTGGCTTTAGCTGCCCTACATATTATTGTCTGACTTTCTACCCTTCAGAACTAACATCCCACTGCTTGCCCTGCTGTGGTCTGTCTGTGTAGGCCTGGGGGGGCTAACCATAGCCATCATTCTGGAGTCATGACACAGTCTCTGTTTGGATTTATCTACATCTGTCCTGCTGGCTGACACTATTGTTGGGAATGTGAACCATCCTGACTGGCATGTGTGGGTCATATGGACACACATGTCACACAGCACATTTCCTGCAGTGGGTTTTGTCACCCTGTGTAGTACTGGCTACTACGGTGACTCCAGTATGTGTTATAGATGTCATGGTACCACTATGGATGTTTACTGTCTGCTGCCATAACATTCAGTCACCAAATTCCCTTGCATGCTCACATCCATACCATAGCTACAGGTAACAACACATTCTAGTCCATTTGGCAATTGGTAGGTTGATTGACTTACCTTGAGGGTGTGCCAGACTTGCGGATGGTGCTGGAGGGCTGCCTATGTCGGATGCACATAGTACACTCCCTATACATGGTTGAGCACAGGTAGTGTCATATTTGGCATACCTTTTACTGTATGTGCGAGTCAGTGAGAGGTGTCATTCCCTGGGTCCCTACTGTGTCAGTGCATGTGCTATGCGTTGTCTCTTTGCCAAAGCCAGGGCATACTGGGCATGCCTCCTTCTGCCTATTGGGGCAGGCTCAGGCTGTCCCTCCTCTGGGTCACTCTGTGCCTGTGCAGGCCGTGGCATTGGTGGGGGACTGTGTGGTCCTACCCCATGCTGTTCCTGCTGCAGCTGTTTCCACAGGATCATATTGTGTAGCATAGCACATACCATAACAATTTGGGTACATGTAGCTGGTGAATACTGCATTGAATGTGTCCAAACATCGGAACTGTGACCTGAGCATCCCAAACACATGCTCTATTATATGTCTGGCCTGTGCGTGTGCCTCATTATAGCATTGTTGTTCAGGTATATGTGCATTTCTGATGGGTGTTATCAGCCACGTCTCCAGTGTGTACCCAGCATCCCCCACTAGTTTTCCATAGGGGATGTCCCCATTGGCAAATCTCTGGTACAGCTGCATCAGATGCCATATGTGGGAACCGTCATAGCTTCCAGGGCAGCCAGCACACACATTCATTATAATGCCCTGGGAATCACAAACAACCTGGCAGTTGATGGAGGAGATGCCCCTGTGGTTGATGTAGGCCCTACCCTGCTCTCCGGGTGGTGCTTTGATGCATATGTGCGTGCAGTCTATAGCACCCACTACCCCAGGGTATTCTGCTATTTGGTGGAAGAGACGCATATTGCTAGTCAACATCTCACGGGTGTTGAGGAAATATAAGTGCTCACTGGTATGTGCTGACATGGCATCCAGGAACTGGTGAAATATTTTGGATTCTGATGCCTGTGAGATCCCCATGTTATATCCAGTTGTGCTTTGGAAGGTACCTGTGGCTACTATACCTAGGCCTACACATACCTTGGTATCCACTGAGATGGATTCTCCTCGGTCAGTGTCAAGTGTGGCCAGCACAGCTCAACTATTTGCTGTAGGAGGTCTCTGTCCACCCTATAGCGCTCCACTATCTCCAGCTCATGTAGCCCCTTGTAGGTTACCCTGGGTCTGTACACTCTTCTCCATCTCTTGACTGTGGGTTGTTCAGCAGCATGCACATCCTCACCACCCTCAGCCTCTTGTACATGTTGTTCTAAGTTGCCTGCTGCAGCCCTTCTCATTTTGTAGGTTTGTTTGTTAAAATTTCCCTGCTTGTATACACCAGTGGTTTAGAGTGTGGGAAAAACTAGTAGGGAAGGTGTTTGCTTAGTTAGTGTTCTGGGCTGGGCTGCTGCCTGTGTAATTTCCTGCTTCTAATACATTTCACCTGCCAGATATGCTAATTTTCCTTGATTACGTTCCTAGTGCTGTTTTCTCTTCCCATTGCCCTTCTCTTTGGGCCCGGGGCCACGCCGTGCAAACAGAGTACTCAGATGTGTACACTGCTGCTGTTTCCTGGTTTAACTTCGTTTTTCTTCCTGTAAAACCTGGTCTACGGCATGCACACCCACTTACACTTTGTAAAGAGTGCTAGGCAGGTTTAGACACACCCCATAGCTTAGCTGTGCTAAGCTAGGAGCATACCCGAGCCACAGGGCTCCAATCTGCTTACAGTATGCCTGACACACCCACCCATGATGTCACCTACCTCCTAGTCTTGCACTCGGCAATTCATACTCTTACACTGTTGGGACCTACCTCACATGCTGGAGAAAACTGGGATTCACTATCCTCCCCCTCATTTGCATAGGATTGCCTGCTAATGCATAGTTACATGTGTCACACTGAGCCTCCCCCCTTAGCAACCACTATTCACTGGCCGGGTTGTCTTTTGCCTGCTATTGACTTGCATGGCAGAATACTGATTTCAGTTGGAATGCTTGTTTTAGGTTTATTTTCTTATTTTCCCACCGATCCAATTTGCGCGCTGCTGCCCTATGCTTAAACAGCCGTGATTGGCGGTAATAAAATAAAAGTTGTATTTTTTATGTTTTGCATTGTTTGCAATGCCAATGGCCTTATACTTGGCCATTGGCATGCCTCCGCAATGATATGCAGCCTTTATTTAGACCTGTCATGTCCCCGTTTTGGATTTTGCAGAACCGTACTCGGTTACTAACCGAGTACATTTTTGCATATTATGCTAGTCCTGCACGCCTTGATTCCAGCTTCCTGGATAGCAGATTTACCTCATTTGCATGCTTTTCACCTGCAAATGGGGTAATTTGCATATGGGGGCTAGAAACATCAGCACTTTTGCAAGAGCGCTCGCACACGTCAAACGAGCACGTATGTGGATCGCTCGGCCGCCATATTGCCAAAATTACCTCTTACACTAATCATGCATGCCGTGTAAGCTTTTGAGAATCCAGGGGATTCTACTGTTTACTGTAATGTTAGAGAATTTGCCTTGTATATTAGGTATTGTGCTATAAATTTTATGTGAAAATTCTAAGTAAATACACAAACGAGCTTAGGTACCACAGACTGCCTATTAGAAAGTCAGGGATGTCCCTAGTGGGAGATTAAGAGGCACATTACTTAATAGAGAATAGAGTGGAGGGAATGGGGTAGCTGGCATCCCTGGTTGTGTGCTCTCCAATAGTAAAGGCACATAAGTAATCTTAATACGTTTTACTAGCCCTAGTCTTTTCACATACTCTGTTTCTGACATAGGACTTTGTTCCTTATTAATAAGTGGGTCTTGGTCGCTGGAGTGGCTTCATAGTTTATAGTTGTGAGATAATTGTATTTTTGGGAAGTGGAAAGGTAGAACTAGAATTAGAAATAAGGAAAAATATTACATAAGGGGTGGGGAAAAGATAAAGAGAAGGACAAAACATTTAATTAAGGCAATAGCTTTGTATGCACTGTATGTCTATTAAACCCTTGGTTCACACAGCCTTGATACCACCTTGAATATCACATAATTAACATTACATATAAAGAGATGTTAGCTCCTTAGGCTCTACAAATAATTAGATGTGTCAGCAGAACACTACTGCAGCAGAGGAATCTAACAAAAATTAGCAATTTCAGTAGAGCAAGTAACTTCTACAGAGTGTTATAAAACTGTCAAGAATACAGTTTTGTGCTCAAATAATTGCACTGTTACACTGTGACAAGTAACTGTAACTGCAGTTTAGTTTGCAAATAGGCAACATATGTTGATAAGCAAGGCTACCTAAACATTTCCTCACAGCAGTTTCACAGCTCATATACTGAAACTTTGTATCAATAATGCTCATCTATAACAAGTTTAAACTAACTTTATTTAATTTAATACCAGTTGATAAGAGGCAAGGCGAGTAATAATATCTATTTCAGCTGTGCAGCCCTGATGTGAATGCAGTTCCATGCAATTAGGTTGCAGAAATACAAAATGCCATCTATAAGCAGCACATAGCCATGCTGGAGAGGTGTGTAAGCAATTCTAAGTATACTAGGTGCAGATAGGATGTATCAGACTGGAAAATGATGTTGATAAACAGGTACCAATGTGAAATTATAAAGGTATAGGAAAAGACAACTGGTAGATCACAAAGTGAAGCAACATCAAAAACTTTGAATGTAGTAGATTAGAGTACTTACTGGATGAGCACACTACACAGGGAGGATGCTCAGCAGCAGGGATTTAAAAATGGCGCCCATAGCTACGAGATAGATATATATAGCTTAGCTCAGGATTTGTGAGGTAGTAGGGGGGAAGGGTTATTAACTTAGTGTTCATGGGTTCATAGGTTTATAGGTAGGTACTAGGCTATCTGCCCGAAGGCATTTATAAGCCTAGCCGTAATATGTTGGCTTTTGCCGCCCCTTATCTTAGTTCCCTGTGCCTCTGTCCAGCAGCGCCATTGAAGTAATCCCTGGGGTAAACTTTCTGTTTCCCATCCACTCGTCAAGGTTTCTCTTGAAGAGGGTTAGCGAGGAGCTCTGCCTAATGTAGATTGGAATATTGTTCCAGAACATGGGAAGTCTCTGGGACAGGATTCTATCCCTCCAGTGTGTGTGTGTGTGTGTGTGTGTGTGTGTGTGTGTGTGTGTGTGTGTGTGTGTCTGTGTTTACAGGGCATAATTAGATGTGATTTTGATAAAAGCAGTAGATTAATTGGTCATGTGTGTGATTTTGATAAAAGCAGTAGATTAATTGGTCATGTGCGTGATACTTTCAGTACAATTTAGAAGAAGAGGTGTTTTTAGAAGATCAAAAAGGATGTGAACAGCATTCTGTGAATGTGGAGCTACCATTACATGAAGAAGGCACCCTCTAATGTGACTTTGGAAATTGGAACTAGATAATGTTCAGGAAGCATTCAATAAAATATTCTGTTTTGGGAGCTTCTTAAGAGGTGCAGATGGAAGTCATCATTCCCAGAAGAGTAAAAGTATTTTTCCATTAAAATGCAAATGCTTACATTGGCCCTGTCCAGATAGACAGTCTGCAATGCTTCTCTCTGCTATGGACTTTGTAAGTCAGGAGTCAGAGTCTTCAGATCCTGTGAAATAAAATGATGGCTGTGAAACAGTGGAATTAGTAGAGAACTAGGAGTCTGTTGCTGAGCAAGGAGAAGGTGAGGTGGTGATGGGCTGTTCCTTGGCAGGTATGTGATAAGCTGAAAGATAATAATAATGATGTTTGTTATGACTAATTATATAAAATAGCAATTCAAATGAACCTGAAAAGTGTGATTTATATGTATTTTGTATAAGCCTGTGATTTACTATTTGAACTGCTTATCTCTGACTGACGACTGGTGACATGCTTAGCTACATGACCAAGATCTCACTGGATAATGTGTCCAGACAGAGAGATGATAAAATCATCAAGTAAAGGTGAATAGTATTGCTGAACTTGAATTCATCCTCAAGTCTTGGTGAGTACCTTCACAAGGTGAACCCTTTTTTTTTCATAATCTCACCAAGATGACACTGATATATACACTGTATTTTATATAGCATATATCACGGATGGAAGTAGGTTAAAAATAAAAAAAATCAAATGGGTGCACAATTCCCAGGATAAAAAAAAAGTGCCCAATCATGGTAAGCACATTGGTGCCAGGACTGGAAAAAATGACAGGGTAGAATCCTCAAGATATGGAAACATTCTGACAATGGATTTAGGCCAAGCTCAGAGGCTGGCCTGCCTGTTGCAGAAGGAAGTAGTAGTCCACAAAAACACAAAAACTGACAGGTCAAAAAAGAGCCATAAAACAATAGATTGGACTGTTGAGGATAAGACAGAAATTATGCATTGTTAATATTATGCAAGAAGCTCAGAATTATCTCATAGAAGATATTCAAAAAGATTAAGAGAGAAATTAGAGGAAAGAAAAATACTTGCACAAGAAAAACTGTCAAAAGCTTCAAATGCAAATGTGTGTTAATTAATACAACAGGTTCATGAAAAACATTATATAGACCAAGAAACCTTGGGCTGCTTGGAAAAAGAAATGGCTAAGGAAGGAAAAAAAATATAAAGAACAAAACCTAGAAATTTTTGAAAGGTAAAAGAAACATGGACATGGGAAAGAAAGAAAGTTCTGATATGGTGTAATATTTATGCAAAGGAGAAAGCCAAACTAATCAATGCAAAAAAGCAGCTTCAAAAATATTTCAAGAGGAATATGAGAAATGGGACCCAGATATGAAACATTATGCAATACAAAAAATAACATCACAAAGGGGGTACATAGAGCAGAAGATTAGTAGGATAGAAGTTAAAGAAACATAAGCTGAAATCATGGAATACCTGCAAAGTGAAGGATTTAGTATAGAGAGTCTAAAACAGGCTATATCACAGCATAATTGAACAATGAGTACCCCAAGTAAGGAGAAATAGGTGGAGCGGGAGACATATGAACAAGGAATATGGACATGGGAAAGAAAATAAAATTTAATATGATGCAATATTTATGCAAAAGAGAAAACAAAACTAATAGATACACAAAAAAACAGCACCAAAGATATTTGAATAGAAATATAGGTAAAGGTATCTGGATATGGAACATTTTACAATACAAAAAAAAGAAAACAAAGGGGAAAGTCGAAAATAGGATTAGTAATGTTGAAGGTAAAGAAATACAAAGTGAAGTTATGGATTACCTGCAATGTGAAGGATTTAGTGTAAAACATCCAACACTGGTAACATCACAGCATGATGAAACAGTTAGTGCCTAAATTAAGAAGAAACAAGTGGAACAGGAAGCATCTGATCAATTGACACATGAAGATACTCTGGAGCCTTCAGCAGGAAACTAGTGTCACATGAAGATACTCTGGAGCCTTCAGCAGGAAACCAGTACAAAAGTACAGTTGGAGTTACACAGCAAGGGAAGGAACATGAAATGGTGGCAAATCTGATGCAGTCAATGTTGTGGAGTGATAGGCCAGTGAGGTCCCATACAAAAGAGCAATGGATAACGCAGGATGCAGTTGAAGTGAATATGTCAGAGAGAGAGAGATTCTGGAACATTCTGTAGAATGCCCACAGGAAATGGAGAATAAAGAATGTGTCCTTAGTTTAGAAGATCTAAGGCAAAAGAGTTGTTTTATTTATGGAGATGGATAAACATATTAAGACTGACGAAAGAAATAGATTACAGAACGTTAATAAGACCCAAAATTTTAGAAGTCTGATATAACAAATGAACAGTAATCAAGACAATAATAGAAATTCCTGTGCTATAACAGAAGCAAATAGGATATATTGTATTACTGTACAACTAAAATAATAACAGATAAAGTTTTATCACAAAAATACAGGGTAATAAGGGGAAGGAAAGGAAGAAATCAAATGCTATGATAGAACTATACAAGACGTGTCACTGGTAGAATAGTATAGAACAGGGAACAGATCAACAAAAATACTTAAAAAGATAGACATGATAAAAGCAACCCATAGCATTAGACCAGACAAGGATCTATTGTACACTATTGCAAATAATAAACTAAAGATATCAGCACCAGCAGGAAAAACTTAGATGATATGCAGATAAATATAAGGGAAAAGAAGAAAATAAGAAATTAACTGAGGATCCAAAATTGTTTAATGGAGAATTGGAAAGCAAAGCAAAAGAAATATTAGAAACAGCATCAAAAATGATGAAGAAATTGACGCATTTTGGAGAAATATCTGTGAAGACCTTATGCAACATGACAAAGATGCTGAAGGGATAGATGAAGTAAAAGAAACAGTAAGGAATTCAAATGTACAGGATATGAAATGGGATGAAGTAATGGCCAGAGAAATGGAAACAAAATTAAGAAAATCCCCTAAATGAAAAACCCCAGGCCCAGATGCAGTACCTAACTTTCAGCTAAAAGATTAACATTGTTACTGAAGATTTAGCCCTGAATAAGCCCTATTTATATGTGTACCCCAAACAGATACCAGCCTGGTTAACAACAGGAAAACGATGCTCCTCCTTAAGAGTGAATCTGCAAACTACTCTAAAAACTATAGACCAGTAACTTGCCTTTCAACAGTTTATAAACTATATACTGGAAATGATGCTAACAGAGTTTTTTGTCATTTAGAAGTAAACTCAATCATGGCATTCGATCAAAGGGGTAATAAAATAAAGTCATATGGAACAAAGGATTATTTGTTGTTAAATAAAGTCATAGTGGAGAACTGTAAAAAGGGGAAGAATCTAATTATGGTATGGAGAGGTTGCAAAAAAGCATTTGTCAGCATCCCACATTCATGGATAAAGAGTGCTTACAGATGTATAAGATACACCCAGCATAGATCAATTACATTACAGTAATCATGAAACAGTGGCAAACCACTTTGCAGCTAAGTCATGATAAAGTACAAATTATTATACCAGGGATAAAAATCCAAAGGGAGATATTCCACGGTGACTCTTTGTCAATGTTGCTTTTTTGTCTTGCCCTTAATGGATTAAGCTGTCTACTTAACAGATGTGGTCATGGTTACAATCTGGCTCCCAGAAAACAACAAAGAAAGACTTCTCATATTTTTAAATTTTTTGTGGGTGATTTAAAACAGTACAGTTCATCAGAAGAGGAGCTGAAAGCACAACTGGAAGTGATTAAAACTTTTTCAGATGATATAAGAATGTCATTTGGTCTTGATAAATGTGCAAAAGCAACCTTTAAAGCTGGAAAGCTGCAGCTCCAAGAAAATATCAGTCTGGGACAGGAATGTGATTATAAAGGAACTTGAGCAGGAGGGAGTATATAAATATTTTGAGAATTGATGAAGATTGACAATAAAACATGAAGAAATGCTTACAAAACTCAGTAAAGAATATTTTGGAAGACTAAAAGTAATACTGAAAACAGCCCTGACATCTAAGAACAAAGTCCAAGCTATAAATCTATTTGCTCTTCCTGTTCTAACTTATAGTTTTGGAGGGAATGACTGGCCCAAAAGGTATTGGATCAGTTGGGCAGGAAAACAAGGAAAATGCTTCACATTTATCAAATTATATATAAAATTCAGTGTATACCAAGATTATATATCCCTCGTTCTGAAGGAGGTATGGGTCTCATTGAAAATGATTACATGTATCGATCTGCAATACTAGGACTTCATGCATATCTGCTGATCTCATCAGATCCAAACATAATAAAAGTTTTGAAACATGAAGAATACAAATCTAAGATGACATCCTTGCTTAGTTTAGCAGAAGCATATTATTGTCAAGTGGGAATAGAAAACAAACCGGAACTGGACAAAAATCAGGCAGCAACTGAATGTATAAAAAAAAAAGAAAGAAAGACTATAAGGAGAAAAATCAGATGAGAAGGCAAGAAATGTGGAAAAGGTATAAATGTAGTTGCAAGTACAGAAAACTCCTAGAACAATCTCATGTCAATCAGGATCTGATGCAGGAATGGTTAAAGAGAGGTGAATTTAATCCAAAACTGAAAGGTTAATTTTAGCAGGCTAGGAAAGTGTTTCATGTACATGTTGTTTACAAAGTCTATTGAACACATGGGAGAAACAGACTAATGCAGGTTCTGAAAACAGAACTGGACACATTTGATCATCTTGTTGTTAGGCACGATACACTAATGGTAAAGGATCTGTATACTGAACAGTATAATAATGTGGCAAGACTGCTGCATTGTGGATTGTGTAAACATTACAATATTGAAGTAGCTGAGAAGCATTGGAAAAATGAATCACAATTACAGAGAATGACAACATTTATATCACATGGGATCACTAATTACCAATAGTTAAAAAATTAGACGTGAGAAAACCAGATAAAATAATCCATGAAAAGAAGACAAAAGTATATAGAGAGACATAAAGTCATAACATGCCAGGATTTGCAGGCAGAAATTAGGACAATGTGGAAGAAGGATACCCAGACAGTTCTAATAGTAGTAGGAGCAATGGGCCTTATAAAAAAGAATGTACAGTCTTGTTTAGATATGCTACTAATGTATGTAAATCCATATGAACTGCAGAAGGAGTAAATTCTGGGCACACTGCGGGTGCTATGAAGGGCACTTTTGGCTAACATCAAAGATTAAAGCAATAATAATTTCATAAACTTTAATCACACTTTGACTTGGGAATCAAGTCCATTCCTGTCATGGTATTGCAAACCCAAATAACTTGGAGAGATTAACCCCAGATAATTTCTTGAGTGTGATATTATGATTAACCCCAGATAATTTCTTGAATGTGATATCATGACATATATTTGTCTATCCTAGACTGAACTTTTGATTCACTATGGGAAACAGATGCTGTGAAAAGCTGGTATAAATAACAGTCAAGCTAAAGGAAGTGCTATACCTAACAATGTTCTAGATACCTGAATTAAATACGGTGTTAACTTGAAATATCTGACAATGTTACATGATGATGTTCTCTACAAAATAAGTATGTTAGTTTATTTTTGTGTTCATTTATTTTGCACTTTTTCGTGCTGGATAATTTTGAATGACTGGATTGAGTGGGGAAGTGTTAAATATTTTAGGCATATTAAATCTTCAGCAAATACATGCAGAGTAATGAGTGTGAGCTCTGAATTCAAAGTGTATCACAATACATTGAGTTAGCACTCTGCTGAAGAGTCAGAAAACTGAATGGTTCTTCTGTCTAACCTTTTTCCTCCTTATCTGATTATATACAATGTAAATAATTCAATAGGAAGTATGGTGTGATAAACATTATTTGGAGGTGAGTGTTGTATTAGACGACTCCCAGGCTGAAGAAAAAATATTTAAAATATGATGTGCATTTTTTTCTTATTGCAGACTGCTGGCATTTGCATAAAATGCATTTGAACTCTATCATAATATGCAAAATGTATATGACCTTTTGACCTTTCACTCTGAGTGTTAAAGCAGATGAAAGGCACATCAATGCATGAAGACAGTGTTTGAAATGTAGCGTGTTAGTGTATATAGTTTTGAAGGAAATAATGAATTGCTTGCATATAACTAAGTCACACAAAGATTGGGAAACAGTAAAGGAAAGGGTCAGAATATAATTACAATCTATATCAATGAAGTAGATGGCTAGAACTATCAAAGGGAACTATCAGTAATATGCAAACAGTTAATGAATGTTTATTCTTAACTAGTCCATTTTCCTCTGTGTAAGAAAAGAAGCTAATGTACCCTCCAAGAATGTAATTACACTTTTCATTTGTTGGCATAAAGAAGCAATGCTATCTGATTACTCTAGCTTCTGTACTGGAATGGTGCACTGAAATGATTATATATTTGTAACTGTCTTGTCAGTTGTTAGTCTTTGCTTGGGATGCATCTAAGAATGCTTGCTTGTCTGTTCTGCCTTGTATTAGTTTCTCTTAGTGGAGTTAAGGGCCCTTATTTCTTTATTAAGAGGCATTTAGGATGTATGTCTTCCATTTGCGTTACATCCTTTATTTGATAATAAGTGGTCTGAAAAAGTAATCTAATCACAGTTGATATAATGATATTCTCAACTACATTTTACCAGTTATAACTCTGATAACAAGGACAGTTTATAATTCTTTTATAACTGGTATTTGTTTTCTTACAGATTTATGAGTAATAGTGCAGTTTCCTTCATCTCAGTGTGCTGAATTGTACAAGCTGGTGGTGCACTTCCAATATTTCTCATTTTTTTCCTTCCACTGTAGTGCAGCTGTGGAATTGTTATATAAGTTAGGGAGTATGTACCAAAGCTCCTTAAGTGGGGGATCTGGCAGTACTAATACATTTTAACTTTTTAAATAGTGATTCTGGTAGTGATCAAAGTTTCTTTACACTTGAAAAAAAAAAACACAACATTGGATTTGATAGAGTTTACCAGCAGTCCATTAGCCTGAAAGCAAGAACAGAGGGCATTCAATGTTGTTTGTATATTAGTTTGGAGGGGACTGATTTTTTTTCTGGCATTGAGTAGAAGCATATAAAGAGATGTTAATGATAAAGAGTAAAACTAGCAGGAACCTAGCACAGAGCCTTGAGAGGATTAGTATTGAGGGTTGTAACACCTGAGAAGATGTTTGAGAAAATGTGACATGTTCTGTCTTTAAGATAGTTGTATAACAAAGTCATTGTATTATCATCAAAATTTATTTATTTTTTTATGCTTGTGTAGAAAGCTGTTGTTGCTGTTTATTATCAGAGAAGAGGGTTATTATTTAATACTGAAGGTGGGCAAAGCTGCGGCTTCCATCTTCAGTTAGCTAGATTGCTTGAGCCTACTACCAGTGAAAGATATTAATTTGTACAACTGATGTATAGCTAAATCAAGAGCAGGAGGTAGCTGACATGTTTCATTTTTGGCCATATCCCAGCATTACACAGTTTTTGCAAGTGCCACAGAGCTTATGGCACTGGGACTTAGCCAGAGGGTTATTATGGGCAATGGGAAATGCAATGTGTGTGAATGGGCCATAAACCATTCCTCTGGAAACACACACACAACACTCAGTCACACACAACTTTACATTTGACAGGACTGGGTATACAAATGCTAGATGAATACTGATTTGTACTTTCATGTTACACAGTTATCACAAGCACCACAGACACTATAGGGCTGAGGGCTACCAAAAGCAAATGTCTACAGTAATTGACATCGGCACATCATGTGATATTGGCCAATTGGATGTGTGGTGGGTGGGACAGGCCTCATGATGGAAATCTCTCTGTCACTTTCTGTCTCTCTCTCTTCCCCACATCTCTGTGCGTGTATGTTTGACCTATTATAGTGTGTTGTCCTTGGATATGTGTGAGTATTCCTATCCAATGTGTGCAAAGCATGAATGGTGTGCAATGTGGTGTGTGCGCACAGACATCTGTGATTTACAGATAGGTATAGTCCACTGTTGTTGTCAGACATGGGCTTCATTTCTCTAAGTGTAGGAGCATGCCAGGTATGACCTTCTGTATTTTGTTGTCAGAGATGGGCTTCATTTCTCTAAGTGTAGGAGCATGCCCAGTATGACCTTCTGTATTTTGATGTCAGAGATGGACTTCATTTCTTTAAGTGTAGAAGCATGCCCAGTATGACCTTCTGTACTGAGTGTGTGAATCCATTCCAGGTAGGTTGTATAACAGTCCAGGATTTGGTGTTCTACACCTACAGCTAGTGACCTGTTTCTGCAGGATATCTGTAGATAGGTTGACAATATGGAGTCACAATGGGCGAAAGATAGTGGGATACTGTAACTATAGTGTCTGTGCTGCTTGTGTTACATGGTTGGTGTTAGCAGAGATATTCAGACATATGTACTGTTTTACACTGTGATGTATTATGTCATTAACTACTGACAGATATACTTTTTGTTCACAGTTATTTCCTGGGAAATACAAGATGAATGAAGCTATGTTCAGTATTGTGGTCTGCAGCCTACATATTTTTGCACACTCATGCCATTTTAGAGAGGTAGCTGCAGACACTTGCTGATGGGTCTGTGTAAATGATCCAGCACCTTGGTACTGTGGTGGCTGAGGATCCCCTGCTTGTACATCTATCGACGTAACAGAATGGCCATATTCTGTTGTGGCCATACCTCTCAGCTGTACAGATTCACCCAGGTTACCCAGAGGCAGGGCTCATATGTCTGGTCAGTTTCCCTTCACATTGTGGTTTACAAGCAGGTTTGTAGCCACCCATTACTGGTTTACAGGCAGGGGTAGTATGGGCACATATCAGAGTTTCAGACTTCACACAGTCCATGGCATCCATGCTTCTACACCCCCCCCCACTCTGTTATTCTATCCTCTTCCTAACATTATGGGAGCGATATCTGAGAAGTATCCCTATAGTTGTCCCTTCATCCCAGCAGTATTCAGGGGTTGGTCCACAGTTCATACAGTAGGACATGGTGGGAATGCTACTGGGATTTGTCAACATGGCCTTGTATTTGTGTTCTGTGGACTGTGTTATGTTGTTAGTTGGGATGCCATGAGGTAACATACATTGTCAGTATGGGTAAGGCACAGGCCTTTGACAAAGGACTGTAGGGCATTTGGTAGTGATGCAGGTTATCTGTAGCAGGCCAGTGCATTCTGTCACTCCTACAGTCCCATGCTGCGAGCCACTGGATTCCCCTGGGATGACAGGGTAAGTGTGCAAGGTGTTAATGGCAATAGTTCCTGTCCATATTAATCCATTGGTCTGGATGCTGGCAGGGTGCTGCTTACAGCTAGGGATACACCTGCATGGGACACCTCTTCAGCATGTTGCATTCTCTGGGTATAGCCATACAGAAGTGGGGGTCATACTGTACTCATTCCCAACAGCAGGGATATTACCTGTGATAAACCTGTGGCTGATGGTGGGGTGAACTGAGTACATGTGTGATATGGAAGCTTCTTGCAGCTGACTCACAGATATACCTGGGACATTTCCCTTATGTTGCCTTGTGTGGCGACATAGGCAGTCTCTCATTACTTCATAACTGTGCATTTTGTGGTCTGCCAGGGATTGGCCAGACTATATCAATATTCCATACTACACAGGCAACTAATGTGCTGCTAACATGTATGTACAATCTCAAAGGCGTGTGGGCCCAGACATTTTATTTACTCTGTCTAGGGTACTTCCACCTGTGTACTGTGTGTATGTCTGGGCCCACATTCATGGCATGTCCATCTTTCAGATGGTGAGAGATATTGACATCTGAACAGTGAGTATGGATGACTGCTGAATTGGGTCTTGCTGGGATGCATTGTGGTTGACACTACAGTTGTCAGAACATGGTCCTGCCATCAACAGTACTGGCCATATGCCACCAAGACACACCCCTCCATGCCAGCATGCTGACCACTTCCACACAATATAGAACACACAACAACCTAACACACAGACATATTGCATATTGTACACATGCAGCAATCTATCCTGTAAATTGGGCCAGCTCACGTAATCTGTGCTCCACTGTTATTAAACCCACTCGTACATGTTCCTTCATTTCTACATAGTACTGTGGGGGGGGGGGCACACCTCACAACTGTAAGCATTTGCTATGACTGTACTGATATTTCAGGTTCTCTGTTGGCTTCCATTTCATTTTGCATTCTGACCTATCATGCAGACTAGAGGCATATCAGTAGAGTACAGATCTTAGGTTTTATTGACCTATATTTCAGTTTCAGACTTCTTACCCTTCAGAACTAACATACAACTGCCAGACCTGTTGTAGTCTGTCTGTGTAGGTCTGGAGGAGGGCTATTCTCCATTGCCATCAATTGGAGGCCTTAGCACAGCCTTTCTTTATGGTCATCTACACCTGTCCTGCTGGCTGAGGCTGTTGTTGGGTATGTGAGCCTCACTGACATACATGCGTGTGTCCTATGGACACACATTTGGGCCACCACATGTACTACAGTGGGATTTGGCACCTTGTCTAGTACTGACTACTTTGTTGACACCAGTATTTGTTATGGATTTCATGCTGCCCATATAGCTGTCCACTATCTGCTGCCATCCCATTCAGCCACCCGATTCCCTTGCATGCTAACATCAATAACACAGATACAACTAGAAGAACATACTACTCCATTCAGCAACTGATAGCAAGAGTGACTTACCTTGTGGCTGTGCCAGTATAAGGATGGTGCTGGAGGGCTGACTATATCAGATGCACATAGCACACTCCCTATACATGGTAAAGCAAAGGTAGTGTCATGTTTGGCATCCCTTTTACTGTATATGCAAGTCAGAGAGAGGTGTCATTCCCTGGGTCCCTACCATGTCAGTTTATGTGCTATGTGTTGCCTCTTTGCCAAAGCCTGGGCATACTGGACGTGCCTCCTTCTGCCTACATGGGCAGGCTCAGGTTGTTCCTCCTCCGAGTCACTCTGTGCCTGTGCAAGCCTTGGCAATGGTGGGAGGCTGTGTTGCCCTGCCTCATGCTGTTCCTGTTGCAGCTGTTTCCACAGGATCATATTGTGTAGCATGGCACATACAATGAACATTTGTGTACATGTAGTTGGAAAGTACTGCAAGGCTCCACTGGATATGTCCAGGTACTGGAACTGTGACTTGAGCATCCCAAACACACACTCTATTATGATTCTGGTTTGTGCGTGTGCCTCATTATTGAGTTCTTGTTCAGGTGTGTATACATTTATGATGGGTGTCATCAGCCACGGCTCCAGTGCATAACCAGCATCCCCCACTAGATGGCCATATGGGATATTGCCACTGGCAAATCTCTGGTACAGCCATGTCATATGCCAGATGTGGGAGTCGTGATAGCTTCCAGGGATGCCGGCGTACATATTCAGGATAATACACTAGGCATCGCACACGACCTGGTAGTTGATGGAGTGGAAGCCCTTGCAGTTTATGTAGACCCTACCCCGCTAACCAGCTGGTGCTTTGATGTGTATGTTTGTGCAGTCTATAGCACCCACTACCTCAGAGTATTCTGCTATTTGGTGGAAGAGATGCATATTGCTGGTCAACGCCTCACGAATGTTGAGGAAATATATGTGCTCACCGGCATGTGCTGACATGGTATCCAGGAACTGGTGGAGTACCCTGGATGCTGATGCCTATGAGATCCCCATGATATCCCCAGCCAGCCTTTGAAAGGTACCTGTAACTAGTATTCTTAACCCTACACATACCTTGGTATCCACTGTGATGGGTTCCCCTCTGTTGGTTCTGTGTGTGAGGCGTGGCCGGCACAGCTCAACAATTTGCTATAGGATGTTCCTGTCCACCCTATAGCAATCCACTACCTCCAGCTCATGTAGCCCCTTGTAGGTTACCCTGGGTCTGTAAACTCTACTCCTTCTCCTCACTGTGGGTTGGTTGTCAGCATTCTCATCCTCACCACCCTCAGCCTCTTCCACATATTGATGTATGAGAATAACAGCAGCCCCTATCATTTTGTTAGTTTTGTCAGGTAAAATTTCCCCATCTGTGTACACCGGTGGTGTAGAGTTTGTGGGAAAAACCAAAATGAAAGGTGTTTGCATAGTTTATAGTAGTGTGCTGGGCTGGGCTGCTGCCTGTATAATTGGCTGATTCTGATACATTTCACCTGCCATCTATGCTAGTTATCCTTGATTGCCTTCCTACTGCTGTTTTCCCTTCCCATTGCCTTCCTTTTTAAGCCCAGAGGCTCAGCATGCATACCCAGTGCTCAGATGTGAACAGAGCTGCTATTTCCTGTGGGGTTTTTGTTGTTTAAAACGTTTAAAATGTAAACACTGCTAGGAAGCCTGTGACACACACCCCTTCCTTAGCTGTGTTTAGCTAAGGGCAAATATGGGCCACAGAGCTCTAATAAGTTTACAGCATGAATGACACTCCCCCTTATGAGGTCATCTACCTCTTATGCTTATACCATGGTGTTGCTGCATTTACATGGTTGGGTGCAAGCTAACACTGAGGGGAAATCTGTGATTCAGTATCAATCCCCTCATTTATATAAAACTGACTGCTAATGCATGGTTACAAAACTGACACTCAGCCTTCCCCCTTAGCAACCACTATTCCATGCTATTGTTGTCTTATGCATGTCATTGACTATTATGGCAGAATGCTGATTTGGGTTTAAAAGCTTATTTCCAACTTTTTCCCTAATTTTCGGGCTGATCTCGTTTGCACATTGCTGCCCTATGCTTAAACGTCCAAAATAGACCAAAAAAAAATAAAAGGTATTTTTTATAATTTTGCAACTATTTCCCATGTCAATGGCCATATATTTGGCCATCGGCATGCCTACTACATTGAATACATGCTTTTTTTGAGCTATCATGCCGCTATGTTGTAATTTGCAGAAATGTATTCGGTTAGTAACCAAATACATTTCTGCAGGTTACACTATTCCTGCACAGACGCCTGCCTGATTCCTGGATCACTAATTCACCTCGTTTGCATGGTTTTCTCCAGCAAATGGGGTAATTAGCATGCAGGAGCTGTGTCCATGCAGGAATAGTGTAGGAGCGCTCATGCACTTCCCGGGAACTCGTTCCTGGATCACTTGTCAGCCATATTGTGTGCAGCAGCTCTTGCACTATTCCTGTACGCCGTGCAGAGCTTGCTGAATCCTGGGGTAAGTGCTGTGTAAATTTCCCAGTAGCTAATGAAATATGTTCTAACGAACAGCACAAGCAATGCAGGGTTTGAATTCACATTAGAAATTTATTTATTTATTTATTGTCATTTGCTTATTGTCATTTGTTAACCAGGATGGTCCAACTGAGCCAAAGGCCCATTTTCAGTGGAGACCCGAGGAGAAAAGCAACAGTTACAATTCCAATCATTCAAGACAAACACATATATCAGAGATGGCATATAACAAGACAACTATACAACAACGTGAAAATAATCAATTTAGCACTTATGTACAGGTTTAAGTGTGTATCTATACAGTAGCAACAAGTAAGTCTGGATGTAGAGATTTATTTAAAGCAAATGGGGAGTTGTTATGTTGTAGTATTAGCACTATGGAGAGGAGAAGCAAATAAGGAGAGAAAGATATGAGAGAAAAGAATAGATTTAGGAAGGGGGTAATGAATCAAGTTGGAGCTTGACAGGGCAGGACCAGGTGTTTAGGAGATAGTGTTTAAGTTCAAGTTTGAACAGGGAATTATGAGGGATGTTTCTTATATTACGGGGGAGGGAGTTCCAGGAGTGGGCTACGGAGTATTTGTATAGTATCTTCCCTATATTTTCCTGGGTTTGTAATGTCCAGAAGATTTTTGTCAGATGTACGATTGGGGGTTGTATATTCTACAATGTTAGAGACAGAGGGGCAGGAAGTAGGGTTACAAAGAACAGAGTGTGTTATTATGTAGTTGTGGAAGGAGCAATTGTTTGGGGAATTCAGGCCATTGCAGAGACTTCAGGGCAAGGCAGTGGTGGGATTTATAGGGGATAGTGGAGGCAAACTTAGCTATTTTGTTATAGGTTTGCTCTAGTTTGCTGGGAAGAGTTGACTGGAGGTTAGTATGGACAGGAGCAGCATACAGAAGACAGGGGAAAGCAGAGATGTGGCTAAGGAAGGTTTGGCGGCGGGAGAAAGAAATCTATGATTACGATACAGGAGGCCAAGTTTTTGGTGGGTTTTCTTTATGCATTGATTGATATGTAAATCAAATTTTAGTTCATCATCTATGGTGACACCAAGTAATACCAAATAATATGTTGAATTTACTGGTCACAATAATGTTTTTTTGTTTTTGTGTACTTGAACCTGAACAACACATGCAATGTAAAATGTAAATGTTACAACACAAGTGTATACTACAGGTGATAAACAAGATAACAGTGACCTTTGTCACCAGCAGTACTCATAGTAATGATTATAATAAAACCACACTTGTATGTGCATGATGTTACAAATAGTTCCTGTGAAAAAACTTGTGAGACAGTATAATTAGCAACAACAGAGTTTAGGGAAATATGAAGAAGTCAAGAAAACATGTTTAAAAGTATGTCTGAGCATGGCTTCAGTGAAGTAACTGTTTTCATTACCCCGCATGTTTATTGTACTGATGTATGCTGCATAGAACATTGTCATCTGAAAAACCTTTTTATGGCCTCTTCCTCAATATGTGTTATAACATTGATGCATGATGTGTTTAATGAATACAACAGGTCATCGCACAAAGTCAGTATTTTAAAACTGAGTATTTTTTCTTTTGTGCAACAGTTGGCATGGGGATACTATCAGTAAGTATGAATGACTGTAAGGAAATGATAGTACATGTCCTATGACAAAAACTCAGTCAAAAATTATGCATTTGCTAAGACTTTGCCATTATCCACACAAATACACGTAGCCTTGGCATACGTCAGTTAGCACTGACGAAATTAAAGAATTAACTGCAATGTAAACTTTTTCACAGGAATACATATATGCCTCAAATTATTAATCAAATAAAGGAACGCCTCTTTATGGAATAGCTACAGTGTTGTCAAAATTATATCTATCTCCACTCATGTTCAAAATTGTACACCTTAAGTTGCACCTAACTCTCTTGTGGCATTAATTGTTAATGCACATAATAAAGAAGTTCAGTTTCATTTTTGTCATGGGTTCAATTCCCATGTGCTATCCATCACACATTTTACAAATCACATGCCATGAAGGTATTATGTACTACCTAAAGTAAATTTGCATAAGGACAAGTGATAACATTGAGATTGTCATTTCATATTTGTTTGTGACAATGTTGCAGTTATGATCGCCATTAACCATTCCAGAGTACATGCTCACAGGTGCCAATTTATTATCTGAACTGTAACTGAGCTATCTTCATCATTAACTAGCCATTGATGGAGTCACTGTGGAAGATTTGTAAATACACCGATCAGCAACCCACAGTGGTGGTGCTGCTGTAGCGTTGTCGCCTCACGGTAAGACACTGTCCAGTTCGATTCTCAGCTAGAGCGTCTTCTGCATGGAGACATGCTTGAATGGGTGTACCTTCATTGAAGGTTGTGCATCAGGGCTGGTAACTCGGCACATAAAAATCCACTACCAAACATTAGCGGACCATAGTTCCACTGTGGTGACCCCTAGCCGGGATAAGCTGAAAGACACAACAACTGATCAGCATGCATGGCCAAGTTTTAGTGGCATGTTTCACACCTAAAGTGTACATTGAAGAAATCATACCCATATTTCATTCCATTCCATTTTTATGCTATCATGCAAATGTAGTTGCCTGGCACATCTGTCATTGCCCACAAGTTGGTACATGTGAGATGTGAATTGGGCATCAATTACCTGGCATTTTTCCTGATATCTTTGAAAAGACATGGCAGGAGATGGCGTGGATAGTGCTCATTGCAGAACACAAAGGTGGTGTCAGGAGGAGTTCAAAGATCTTTATTGGACTCCTTATTAAATGTTACAGCTGAAGCTGAAGCTGATGACTATTGTGAGTCCAAGTACAAAGATGAGGCTTGGAATAGCCTGGCCAAGGCTGTCACCAGTGCAACTGGCATCCCACATACTGGTGAAAAATTTATCACCTTTAAAGTGACTTGAAAAAAATGTACAAGCAGGACCTCCTTTGCTAATGGGAGGGATATTTTAGGACCAATGATCCACCTATGTTGTCTAAGTATAGTGGCCCATTACCAGCCAGTACAATACCATAGCTTGCCAATACAAAAAGGTATCCATTAAGTTTTTTTTTTTCTGTTCTCTTATAGCTTCTGCAGAGGTAGAAGGGAATAGGGAGGCACATTAAGAGGAACTACAATCCTCAGAGAGGCAAGTGATGAGTATGTTTCTGGTATGACCAACAGCTATAACAAAATAGCTATGATTCTGAAATCACTTCAGCCATTCTTTGGACATCTGACTCATATCCAAGCAGCAATTAGTGTGTGTCATGTAAAAGTTGATTATTCTGCAATCAGAAAGTTAGAATAACACAGTAATTATTTTCCATGAACATCTGATGAGTTGGAATGCATAAACCATATATACAATAGTTACACAACTCTTTACATAATGTGTATAATACTGATGACATTAATGTGTAGTTTAACATACATGTATGGCTTTATATTCATATGTGGATGTGATGAACCTTTACATATTTATGTAACAATATGCATGGAATATGATATATTAAAATGGCATTGTTAAAATGACATGGCATGTATGATATTTTTCTATGTTGCCTCTCCCCAGCCTTATTTCTCTCTCTCTTTTTTTTGTTTATAATGATATTTGGACTCTAATTCCTGCTGCAATCACCATCACTGGGAGCTAGACTGCCTGCCAGGGCTCTGTCGATGGCACCAGCACAGGCATCACATATAAGGTGGTTCATAGGTATATACCAGGTTAATAACTGCTGGGACCTTAATAAGCCTAACCATGCATGCCAAATGTATCCTGAAAGATTTTATGAGCCTTAGAGGCTATTTTAAGGGTATATATAAACCAGGGTATGAGCTGCAGGCTGCCTCTGTCCATTAGAGACTTATGTGCTAGACCTGGGGTGAATTTCTGATTTCCATCTACTGCTCCAGGTTATGCTTGAATAAAGTTTAGGAAGAACTTTGCTCTGGTTAAAGATTTATAAATGAGTACTTTTCTACTTTTTTATTTTTACTGTGTAGACGTATTATTATTTATGAAATATTTTTTAAAGTTTTTCTAGCTGGTTTATTATTTAATGTGTTAATTAAGGAATTTTAATTGAACAATGAATTAAGAGTTTTTTTCATTGGTAGGTTTTTATATAAAAAGTGCTTGAATTTTTGGTCGAATAGATTCTGTTGATGTCTTGTTGGATGAAAGTGTTATATTAAACTTTGAGCACTAATTTTGTTCCTGGGCTCCTGGCTACAAATTTTCAGTGTTTTTTTTTTGTTTTGTTTTCTAAGTTGCTATTTTACCACTGGTGAAACTGTTTTATTTTTATAGTTATTCACATCCTATTTATGTCGCAAACAAAGTTCAAGACCCTAGATCAAGTAGTTCTGATCCTGTTAGTTTTGCAGATCTGCAAAAGGTCTATCAGAGTGGGATCCAAGGGAGTCTAGTATGCTAGGCACAGATTGCCTCTCAAAGGCTGTAGGAAACCCAGTATAGAAATAAGGCTTTGAGGCAGTTTGTATAGGCCATGTTGTTTATATCCTGTACTGTTTTTGTGAAGCACAACTGTGGATGTTCCACTTGCTGTATGTAGCTGGTTAGGTGCATACCAAAGGGGGCATTGTACTCAATGATGGATCTGATAAGGGCTAAATACAAAGGGATGATGACCTCCTTAGACCTAGATGGCATGTCCTTCTTATAAGTTGAGCAACATAGAATTATTTCCATACTACCTTAAACACATGTCGGTCAACATACATTCTGAAATCCCTGACAGCTGGGTCCATTCTTAGGAATATGGTATCAATGTGGTAGTTTCCTAGGATGGCTGACTTCCCAAAAGGTACTATTATGCATTTCTTGACATCGACTTTTAAGCCATGGCTTTGGCACCAGTCATTTGTCTGTGTTAGTCCTTCCTACAGGATGATAGAGTCTCGGGGGGGGGGGGGTATGACTGCTCCTAGTTTGCAGACATTTACAAACTTTGTCAGCCAGAGGCCTTTGATATTGGCTCTGACTTTCAAGAAGTAAATGCCAAAAAGTAGCTGGTTGAGCACAGAGTCCTGAGGGTCTCTGTTAATGACCAACCTCTTGTTGGAGGTGATCTCCCCTATCCTAACTTCGAGGAGCCAATTTGAGAGCCATCTAGCTATTCAGTGCATAACACATGGATTAATGCCAAATTCCATGAGTTTTTTTACGATTCCCGATGTGGTTTTATATCAAATGTCTTAGCCAGGTCAAGTAGGCAGCATGCAGCATTTTGCCCTCATTCATTGCCTTGGTGAATTTTTCAAAGAAGTCCACCAGGTTGAGAAGGCATGATCTGCCTTTGACTAAGCCAGATTGGATTCATTATGGGAAGTTTTCTATGTCATTTTAATCATAGCCATCATAATGTTTTCCATGGCTTTGCATATGAGACTAGTCAGATTTATGAGTCTGTAGTACTCAGGATTGCCCTTGTGCAGAGAGATGACCATTGCAGTCCTCCATTCAGATAGAACAAAGCCTGTCTGGAGGCTGTGATTACATAGTGACTCCAAAGGTCCAGATAGGTCATGCTTCAGGCTATTTATGAGATTTCCTGGGATATTATCAGGCCCATCGATGCAGTGTTCTTGGTCTTAGAGAGTCCATTTATGACCTGCTCTTTAGTGATAGTTGGGGTGGTATATTCAATGGTGTTACTTGGAGGAAGCTGAGATAGATGAGAATAACATTGGAACTAAATTTGTTGGTCAGCATAGTTACTATATCCTTCATCTCCATGTAAGTGGCTCCATTAACAACTTTTGCACATTGTTGTGTACTGCATTTGAGGTTTCATTTATAGCTAATGAAAGCTCTGTAGTTGTCTTTGGCCTGAAAACCAGTCTTTACCTCATCACTGGCTTTGATAGAGTTTATTTGTCCACTTAGTTGTTTGTTTAGCCTGATGAGAGAGATTTTATCCTGCTGAGCATTGTACTTCCTAATTTTACCTGTGACTATTTTCCATTTGTTGGACAATCTTTTTATGTTTGGATTTCATCAGTATGGTTTATGAGTTTTTTTTTTTTGTATGTTCTTTGTTTCTGGTAGGCATGGCTGTCTCTATGCTTTTATTAACATGATTGTACAGGGCTTTGGTGCACAATTCTACATGGACAGCCGTGCTCTTTTGGTTGGAGAGGCTTAAAATTTTGTCAGGTAATTCTTTAATAATAGGTAGTTTGCCTTTCTGTTATAGGTTTTGCTGGGGTGACAGCAATGATTTTTATTTTAAAGGAGGTTGCTTTATGGACTCACTTTACCAAAGGAGACACTACACCGGGGAGTGCAGCATTCTCCCATATTTATGAGTACCAGATCCAGTATGTTTGCACCCCTAGTGGGAATATAGACTAACTGGTTGTGTTTGTCTTTACAAAGTCCAGGAATCTCTGGACTTGAAATTTGGAGTCATGTAGGATTATCAGTTTACAGAGAGGTAGTTAAAGTTCCGATGAATATAGCATTGGGTGGGATGGTAAGTGCCTCCCATAGATCTAAACATTACCAGAGTGGGTTGTGTAAGTCAAAGAGGGTGTTCTATAGCTTGCAAGGATATGATATGATATGAGATGATATGAGATGATACGAGATGATATGGGACTCTACCTATAGTAAATTTAACATGGAGAAGCTCAAGCACATCATCCTGTTTGGCCAGCCTGGTGGCATGCTTGCTTTTGAAGTAAATCAAGACACCCCCACCTTTAGTCTCTGCCTGTGCAGTAGCTGGTCTAATTGGGTGGAAGGCATTGTACCCCTGCACTTCAGGGATGCTCTCCATGGCTTTCGAATCATGCCTTGGTAACTGTACAGACATCTGCATTCTCCAAGTTGAAGAGAGCTTGGAGAGAGTGTAGTTTCTTATTTAGGGTCCTAGCATTGAGTAATAACACCTTTATATTTCCTTGGGTTGGTTTTACCAAGTTGGAAGGTTTCTCAATTTGGCATTGCTTAAAAAGGCACAATGGGGGAAGACAATATTTTAGCCAATATTTGAAAGCCTAGTGAGGACAGTTGCAGATCATTCTTAGCAAAGCAATGCAGTCAGTCTATTGGCCATATCCTCCCATGCTAACAAATATTGTACCCCCTTGAATGACACTGGAATCTAATCCAATTATTAATGTCAGTTAGCTTCTATTCATATAGTGGCATCATCCTTGGTGAAAGTAGAATGTAGTTCAAAGTTAGGCTTATACCAGCCTGGAACACATGGTTCAAGACCCCATAATGCCTGTCTTCAAATGCTCCAGGGAGGTACATCTCAATTCATTTACACCCTCATGGACTATGTCTGAGTCATACTGGTACTTGTAGTTCAATGACCTAAGTGCATGAGTGACTTATTAGTTCCTAGGTCCTGATATGCAACGAACAACCATTTTCTCCTCATTCAGCTTGGTGAGTGGGGCACTTATATGCCTCACAATGGAGTCTGCTATGACCAGTGTATTGGAGAGGGTGTTGGCTTGTCTTATGCACTTTGTATTTGATGGTCCATGTGGTGTGGCTATACATGGAGCACTGTTTGTTGTTTTGGTAGCATGCTTTTGGGTTTTCTAAGGATAATTGATGCAAGTGAAGTGTGTGGCAGGACTTTGAGATTTAAAAGGATTGTTTTCAGTGCCTCAGCATATGTTGGTCTATGTGTTGGGGGAAGGATTGTTTTCAGTGCCTCAGCATATGTTGGTCTATGTGTTGGGTGCATGCTATGCATTGTGGGTGTAGTGTGTGTTTGCGTGTGTGTGTGTGTGTGTGTGTGTGTGTGTGTGTGTGTGTGTGTGTGTGTGTGTGTGTGTGTGTGTGTGTGTGTGTGTGTGTGTGTGTGTGTGTGTGTGTGTGTGTGTGTGTGTGTGTGTGTGTGTGTGTGTTTGCGTGCATGTTACTGACAATCTGATTGTTATTTTGAGTGCTTGTATCTGAGAGTCTTGTTTCCAGTAACATTGTGTGATTACATCTGTCACATACCGTATCAGTTTCTCTAAGGATTAGTTTTTTTGTCAGAAAACATGAGATGATTGCTACATTGTCTTAGAATGCCCATATCCACCAGACTGGCAATTGAAAAATTGGGGAAGTGCATATCCACAAGTTTGGGTTTGCTACAAGATGGTTTAATACGTGCTAGCTTGTGTAATTTTCAGGCTAGAATCAAAAACTAGGCTAGGTTACAACCTGGAAGTGAAGCATCCACAACTCCTGCACTACTTGCACCAACTGTGTCAAGTAGATCTGGCTTGAGGGCTGTTACACTGGTACCCACTGAGAGTAGTGTCAGTGGAGATGGTGATTATATCATTAGTCAAGAGCTGATTAGGGCTGATGGAGGAGATAATTCACAAGGGTCTTGGTGCATGCATCATCAGAAAAGAATCAATTCTGCATCAACTAGCCAAATCAATGCCCTGTCTGGCACTGATTAATGAGTCTGTGAGAGGAGACAGTGATGATAGCTCAGAGGGTAAGGATTATAGGTTCATAGGTTCATAGGTTCATACTAGGCTATCTGCCCAAGGGCATTTATAAGCCTAGCCTAGAGTTTTGTGGCTTTCGCCACCCCTTTATTTTGAAGAAAACTATGCCCATTATTTTGCTGTGCCTCTGTCAAGCAGTGACACTGAGGTAATCCCTGGGGTATATCTGCGATCTCCCATCCATTGGTCAAGATTTCTCTTGAACAAGGCCAGTGAGGTGCTCTGCCTCACATGTACCGGGATTTTGTTCCACAGCATAGGGAGTCTCTGGGTGATGAATCTGTCCCTCCAGCACGTCCTATTAATAACCGTGTCAAGGTTTAAGTCTCCCGCCCTTGTAGTTCTGAGGGATCTAGATTTTTTGAGGTGAAGCATGTTCATCAATTCTGGGTTTGACATGGCCTTGTATGTCAGGCACAGGTCACCTCTGAGCAATCGGTAAGCGACTGAATAGAGCTGCAGTTCTTTCAGTCGGGCAGCATAAGACATATTTTTGATACCCTTTATCCTTTTGGTGAGGAACATTTGGGGCCTTTCCAGCTGCTGCAGGTGTTGGGTCAGATACATTCCGAATGGGGCATTGTACTCAATCATTGGTCTGATGAGTGATGAGTACAGGGGGACGATGACCTCCCTTGATCTAGATGTGAATCCCTTCATGATCAGGTGGGCAATGTAGAAGGTCTTCCTAACTACTTTAGCAACGTGAGTGTCAAACGATAGGTTACTGTCAACCTGGGTCCCCAGATCCCTGATCACTTCTTCTGTGCTCAGTGGATTGCCACCTATATGGTAGCTAGGGGTAACCTTGTTTTTCCTGAAGGGTATGACTATGCATTTCTTGGCTTTTAACTTTAGGCCATGGCTCTGGCACCAGTTATCCATTTCTGTGAGACCCTTCTGAAGGATATCTGTGTCAAATGTGTTTTCGACTATGGCGCCCAGTTTGCAGTCATCTGCAAACTTTGTCAGCCATAACCCTCCTGTATTTGCTTGTACTTCAGAAAAGTAGATGCCGAACAAGAGTGGGCCCAGGACAGTTCCCTGTGGGATACCACTTGTGACAGGCTTTGAGTCTGACATGGCGCCAGCAACTCTGACCCTGTGGGTTCTGTCACTTAGCCAGTTTGCAACCCATCTTGTGATGTATGGGTTTACATTTAAGCTGATGAGTTTTTCAATGATACCTGAGTGGGGTATTGTGTCGAACGCCTTTGCCAGGTCGAGGTAGGCTGTACGGACTGCCTTTCCCTCATCAATGGCCTTGGTGACTGTTTCAAAAAAGTCAACCAAGTTTAAAAGGCATGATCTGCCTTTGACAAAGCCAAACTGGGTTGGATCCAAACTCTGCAAGTTCCCTATGTCGTTATTTATGAGTTCCATTATGATCCTCTCCATGGCCTTGCAGATCAGGCTTGTCAAGCTGATGGGACGGTAATTTCCAGGGTCGGTGCAGGCACCGCCTTTGTGAAGTGGGACCACAGTTGCCGTGTGCCACTCCTTGGGTACGTATCCTGAGGTGAGGCTAAGATTAAACAGCTGTCCTAACTGTGGGTTTAATTCTTCGTTGAGTTTGTGGAGCACACAGCCGGGGACACCATCCGGTCCCATGGATGCTGTGTTTTTCGCCTTGGAGAGAGCAGTTCTCACCTGGGCATTAGAGATGTTTGGAGGGCTACAATCCTCTGGTATAGATATCTCTCCTTTTGGGGGGGGGGGAGAAGTTAGCACTGAACCTGTCAGCCAGTATGTTGGCAATGTCTGTAGGTTCAGTAATTTTCACATCATTTTGAACTAATTCTGAACATATCTGGGAGTTTCCTCCCAGGTTTCTAACATAGCTAAAGAAGGCCTTATGATTGTCTTTTGAGTCCTTAGCGATTTTTCTCTCAAAATTTGCCTTGGATGATTTTATGAGAGCTCTTAGTTTTTTACTTATAATGATCAGAGGTGTCTTACCTTTTAAGGATTTTGCTCTATCTTGTAGTAGCTTCCTCCTTTTGTTGTAGAGCTTGTTTATGGCTGGGGTCCACCAGGCTGGACGCTTGCCTTTGGTACAAAGAGTCTTTGTTTTGTTTGGGATTGCCTGATCCATGCAGTCCTGTAGGTGCTGGTAGAAGGCATTTGTAAGTGATTCAGCGGCTTGAGTAATGTTTGCCTCTGGCTCGGTGGCCTTAAAGGTGACCACACTAGTCTTTAGAAGTGTGAAGTCGGCTTTTGAGAAGTTTTTCACTGTGGTCTTTTTTATCTCAGGTGGGGGTGGGATGAGGACCTCCAGTGAGATTAGTTTATGATCTGATCTCACCAGTGAGGGGTATACTTCCGGTGTTGAACATTGTGATCCTATGTTCGTGATGATGAGATCAAATATGTTTTCACCTCTTGTGGGGATGGTGACTAGTTGTTCCATGGCATTTGAGTTTATGAACTCCAGGAACCTTTGGGTTAGAGTGTTTGGGCTTGAGTAGTGATCCCAGTCTATATTAGGGTAGTTGAAGCCACCTAGTATGATGGTGTTTGGAGATACATTTATCCCCTCCAGTGTTTTCAGGAAAGCTATGTGAGGTTCCTGAGTTTGAGAAGGTGGCCTGTAACATGCTACAAATTGCAGAGCAGTCTTGCCTATGGTTAATTGCACCTGGATGGTCTCCGATGCATCGTGCGTTTCCACCAACCTTGAGGTGTGGGTGTCCTTGATGAATATGGACACCCCCCCTCCTTTCTTGGTGTTGTCCGGATTTTGGGGCCGGAACGCATGATATGAGGTAAAACCTGATAGTGCTGAGGTGCTCTCAGGAGCCTTGAACCAGGTTTCAGTCACAGCACAGACATCAATGTTCTCCATACTGAGAAGGGCCTCGAGTGCGTGCATCTTGAGGTTGAGACTTCTGGTATTGAGCAGCATTACCCTTAGTTTTTTTTTCCTTTTTTCTGTTCTAGGGTGGTAGGTTTAGAATTTGAGCCTTGCCTAAAAAAGGCACTATGGGGGTGGCAAGAGCCTTTGCCAATATCCGGAAGCCCAGTGGTGACAGGTGCAAGCCGTCCCTTGCGAAGCAGCATGGCTTGTCCAGCATGTCATCCCAGGCAGACAGACATTGGATCCCCTTAGAATGACACCAGAGTTTAAGCCAATTATTAAAGCTGATCATCTTATCTCTGTATTGTGGCATCATTCTTGGTGAAGGTAGGATACTGCTCAAGGTCAGGGTCATACCTGCCTGGTTTACATAATCAGAGAGCTCCTCAGTGTCTCTTTTCATGTAGTCCAAGGAGGTACGTCTCAGGTCGTTTACACCAGCGTGGACAATGACCGAGTCGTACTTGTACCTGCTGTTGAGAGACCTGAGTGCTTGCGTTATGTGGCGGATTCTAGCGCCCGACAGGCAGCTTACTGTGAACTTCTCCTTACTCAGTCTGGTGAGCGGGACGTCAGTGTGTCTGACTATGGAGTCACCAATGACGAGTGTGTCTGGCATTGTGTTTGGCCTTAAGGCTGTGACTGTTTGGCACACTGACTGTGTGGTCTATGTGTTGCATGTGTTGTGTCCTGAGGTGGTAGTTGTTTGGGTGTCTGCTTTGGTGGCCTCTGCTGTTTTGGTAGATTTTTGATCAGAGCCTCCGAGTATGTCTTTGTGTGTTTATGTGTATGATTTGAAGTTGTGATAGTACTATGTGAGACTGGGTATGTGGTGTGTGTGGTTACCTTCTCCTCCTGTCTGGTCTTGCCAGTCCTATGTTGAGAGAGCTCAGCCTCCAGTTTGGCTGTATAGTTGCATCTCTCACATGTATTTGTGTTTTGTGGGAGGAGGATGTGCCTCCAAAGTCCCATACCTTTCCACAATCATGGTGTTCCCCAGCCTTTTGTGTCCATCATCATCCCTGTCTGTCTTGTATGTCTGCATCTGCTACCTAACCTACCCTACCTATCTTCTCCTTTTATTCCTAACTACCTTCCATAAACATTCTTCTGTCTCAAAAATTTAAAAATAGTACCTGTCAAACAAAATGAATTACACCCCATAAATAGTTGTCCACTTTCCTTATGTGTGCTATGATACACTTGATTTGGGCCAATTGGCCTCACAACATTATTTAGTTATTTTCACACCCCCTCAATACAGTGACTTTAATAAATTACTCAGATTATTTGTATAAGTACACTTTTAGCTTGTGAACAACTTGATAGCTATGGTGCTCTCTCTCATCACCATCCTGCACATTCCTTTATTGTTCCCCCAGTGTCCTACACTGTGCTTGCCCCCATTGTCACCACTGTTCTATCAACCTCTTTTTACATCTTTAATCAAGTCAAAAAATAGATTCAAACACCACATATGGCCAGAAATGGCTTCATGTCCTATGGCAAAAACTGATAGCACTATGAGAAGACAGTTATGTTTGTATGTTTAATAGGCTGCAGGCTTTAATAGCCACCATATAGAATGTTTCCATTCTCATTACTGTAATGAAGTGTGATGCACTCATAAGCCCTTTCTTCCTGGTGTTGCCATTGCTGCTTCAGATGAGTTTTTACTACCTGAAATATGATGTGGTTTGGGGTGTAAAAAGAATGCTGAGGTTTGCAGAATGCTGATGCGAGTTGGCAGGTGTTCAAATCCAGCAGTATGTCAAGCGTTACTTAATGTTTTCTTTCTAATAACATTTTCCATTATGAAGTACTGCATAGATATGTTACTGCAACACAAGTACCCTGCCTATCCCCTCATTTAGTATAGCAGTATCCTAATCCTGCTTATACCTTTCCACCTCTAAGTACAAGACATCTGGACAAAAAACAAAACTAATTGGGGGGCAAAACCTCAAAAGCAGGGATAGATTACAATCATTACTCATATACATGTAGTAATTTACTAGAATAAAATACTTAGCATTAAGATGCTTTTTCTGAAAGATATGAAGAAAGACATAAACTTATGCTATCATGCAGCTACTCCACTCCTTAATGGTTTTCTTGGAAAATGTAAGCTGTATGATGAACACAACAACATGATTTAAACATTTGGACAGTCTCCAAATATATGAACAGTGGAAAGGTATAGACCTGCATTATCTATATGATGAACACTTTACTGTAATGATCATGACAGGTGTTTAAATAACAAAGAACATATTAACACCATACACAAAAGTTCTGAAGTGGCTCAGAATTAGACATGCCTTTATTAATGTACTCCTTATTTGCAAGATGCTTGGCATGGAGCACCACAGACTACTGCTGCTCCCCACTGTAAGTTAAAAAAACTCAAAAACTAATTACATATTGGCAAATAATTTGCCATCAGCCATGCAAATGTGTTTGGCATTAGTATGATTCAGTAAGTAATTGTGGCAGACAGAAAATAATGTCAGTGGCTTCAACTATTGGTGTATGGTTTTATTGGCTTAATTGTAGTCAACATATGAGGCTTTATTTGCAATGCATTCTATCTACCTCTTAATCTAAATGACTGTAGCACTCATATATATTACTCTTCCAAATGTGTTCCACTGAAGTGGGTCCATTGGGCACATACTTATAGATCAGTATTCATGGTTATGCCATGTATGTCTTGTAGTTACCTCACACAATGTACATAAATCTCAAAGTCTGCATAATGATCCACAAACTAAATCAATACTTTAATACCATGATCTTGACCTGAATAGTCAGAAATGCATGGGTGGTACTCCACCGGTTACCTACATACCAGCCATCATATTACTAATCAATATACCTTAATGTGACACACATACATATCATCCATGTTTCAACATTGTCCATGAATGATGTGATTTATGTGTTATTGTTACAGTATGAAGCGATCTGTGATCAGCACATTGCTCTTTTTTTCTTTCTCTCAAAACACATTGCCCATTAACTTGTAAACACATAATGTGCAATACAACTGTATGTGCCAACCAGCACTTGCAATAACATTTCTCCTGTGGTATCAACAAGGGATACAATATTCTCTAGATAGTGGAATTAGAGAGGTAGATGTTTGAATCTGGTAATGTCTAACTAATATGAGTGTTTGTGATTATAGTGACAGTTAGGACTGGCTTATCCAACAAGTGTTTTGTGCACAGTTCCACACAGGAGAAACATTTATACTGGGAGAGGGCTCCCCCAACAATTTCAGTCCCTTTTAGTCCAAACATCTTCCTTGCAACACAGTGATGATGTCATTCCTTAAATGTGTTCTGTCTCACACTTGTAGTAAGATTTCTCCTGTGGTGCTGGAAGTTGATACAATATTCTCTAAATTGCTGACTTAGATAGGTAGGTGTTAGAATCTGGTAATGACTGGCTAGTGTGAGAGTGTGTGTGTGTGTGTGTGTGTGTGTGTGTGTGTGTGTGTGTGTGTGTGTGTGTGTGTGTGTGTGTGTGTGTGTGTGTTGCATGTGTGTGCGCGTGCGTGCATGCGCCCGTGTGTGTGTGTGTGTGCGTGCGTGCACGCGCCCATGTGTGTGTGTGTGTGTGTGTGTGTGTGTGTGTGTGTGTGTGTGTGTGTGTGTGTGTCTGTGTGTGTGACTATGGTGCTAGGTAGGGGTCGGTTATCTGACATACTGTGTGCACATTTTCCTTCAGTGGAAATATTTACATAAGGAGAGAGCTCCCACAACTCTTTAACTGAATTTTAAGCCAAACATTTGCCTTGCAACACAATGACACATTTCAATTATGTTCTGTCTCACAGCTGTAGTAAGACTTTTCCTGTGATGTGAGCAACTAATTCACACTTTGCTAGATTGTGGACTCGCAGCATCAGGGGTTGAAATCTGATAACGTGCAAGTAATGTATTTGTGTACAACTGTGATGGACAGGATTGCATTACTCAACAGATGCTGATATGCCTGGCTCACACTTATGTGAACAGTGACAAGGCAAAATGGTTTTGAGCCCTGAAAGTACATTTTAGGAGCTACGTGAGCATTCCAAAGAATGCTTAAGTCAGACGTTGAAATGTGTGCTTTCCAACACCTGCATTTCAAAGTCCCCCCATGACAGAAGCAGTTAATCCACATCTTTTTAAAGTCTGGACATAGATTGGCAGTGGTTCAAATACAGCTATTTGTACCTACTGAAGTCATATAACAGATGAACTGAATTGTGTAACAATGGGTTAATCAACAGATGTGATGTGAAAAGATCAATATAGGGTCAACATTTACATGACTCTATGATTTTGATAACTAAAACACATTTTATATGCGAGTCATATTGCTTCTGACTCACAACTGAAGACATCTATTCAAATATGGGTTTTCTGACAACTAAGATAATCTCTTTTGTGGCATCAGCAGTTAATATGTGGTTCTCTAGATTGTGGACTTGGGTAGGCAGGGTTTTGAATATAGTAATCTAAGTGTGGAAGACAATAATGACAGACAGGACTGATTTACCCAACAGATGCTGACATTCTGATACACACAAACACACACTGCTATAAACATTAATAGGACTAAAGGGTTATGAGCAAAATAATACATTTCATAGGAGGTATTGCTGATATAATCCCCTCAAGTTAGTGCTTCATGAGACTTCAGACACAGTTCTTTCTGTGGCATTGTTGGTTGTTATACAGGTCTATGAAGTATGAGCACGTAGGCAGGTGTACATGTCTGTGAATGTGTAACTAATGAGACTGTAAAAGACTAGTAACACTCAGTATTGGATTTTCAAATGTAACTGATGATTACAATTTTGTTTACTGTGCACTTTTACAACTGGGGAGAGACAAGGCAACTTTTGTAATCCCTTTAATGGAAGGTATATGCATTCAAACTCAATACTCAGATTATCCCTTGAAGTAGGTGTTGTATGGTAAGTGCTATATGAAGTCTGCTGTGGCATTTTCAGTTAGTGCACAGATCAAGAGGACCTGGACCTACATTGCACATGTTCTCATCCTGTGGTGTATGCCTTTCCTTGTTTTGTTCACATTACAGTGGGTATATACAAGAATGCCTTATTCAACAAATATTGATGCACAGAGGACAATAACATTGTTATAAGCCAGTGTGCACCTGTTTTATGTGACCTCAAGCACTTTCTACACTTCACTTACTACCTGATGGTACTTGGTACACCTGTTTGTGAGGTATGTTACTTGGTATGATCCAGGTATTGCATAATGTGAACTGCAGAGACGTTTTGATTTCTGACATGATGGTATACTGCCTCCTGAGGTGCACTTTGTTAGACTGCATAAACTTGTCTATCTGGGCAGCAGTATGAACTGCACATGTAAGCAGACACAGCTCGTTACTCTCCTATCACATAAAGTGAAATGGTACAGTTGTCATTACAACACAGACATCAGGCACATTTTGTTGTGATCATTTCTCCTAGGGACTATCAATGGTGGCCTTCCGTTCACACATACCAAATAATGCCCAGAGGCATACATTGATATTCATAGACACACAACCCTAATGTCACTGAACTGCCTTCATACAACTTGTATCTTCCAGAATTTCCATTAGTACGTTTCCTCTTGATATGTCCCACATCTCCGTTGTAGTTACATACCCATCTGTACCAATGCATTGCAGCATAATCTGCAAGTAATATGCTGTTTAAAGTGACAGTTCTGTTTCTTTGGCAGGTCTGTTTGGATTTCACTGCATAATGATTTTGGAAGTATTGACTATCTCACATCCTACCCTTCCCAACATTCATGGTGCTGCTGCATCTATTATTGTTTCCACTATCAATATTTGCCCATGAATTATGTCCATTGATGTTTCTTATTTTTCTCAACTGGTCCACAGTTTATGTATGTAGTTTTCCATTACCCCTGAATTGCTACTTCAATACATGTAAGGCATGGGAATTTGTGCACTTGTTTTAACTGCATATCTCTTTAAACATCACAGTCAATTCATTTTGTACATTAACTGTCTGTGTTTTATTTCCTAATATACATGACAATGCTGCTGAAGTTCTGACATGCTCAATTCCTGCACTGAATGCAATATCCTATTCTATCAATTGTCCTTGACCACTGGTAAAATACCTCTCAGATGTCCATGATTTACAGGGACATCCCTGAGTTTGACTTCAATTTTAGCTCTGTTCTTCTTAATCTCTTATAAAAATGGTGACCTTTGGAGAAAAGTGTTAAATTGTACTTATGTAAATAATGGCACTAATTAGAGGTGTACACTTCTTTCACTCTCTTATTCTGACTGGTGTTGTTAGGCTTCTCCTGCCTTTTATGTATTCCATGTTGCCCCATGTAATGTTGTGTAGTTCACATGTACTGTCATAGTGAGATTTGGCTCATTTATTTACCTGTGCTTACATTAGCGACATGAACCCTGCTGCAGCCTGCTGCCATGAACATGTGTTCTTGTCATGAGTATGTGTTCTGGTCATGAGCAGGAGCTGCTCAATGTGCAGACCAGCTTGGAGTACTTGATTAGCACTCTGCTCATCATACACAGCCAGCCAATCATGTCAGCTCAGCACATGTGTGCCCTGTCTGACAAATCCCAAGACATGCAAATATGTAGGTTAAACTAAGAGGTTACTACTTAGTGTGCTCTACTGTACCACTTAGTTATGTTGATATGTTTTACACGTTACCTAAATATTTCTAGCAGTTATGTTGATATGTTTTATAAGTGTTGTCCAGTTCTTGCTAGCAGTTAAGTTGGTATATTTTATAGGATGTTATCCAGTTACTACTAGCATGATACAGCTAGTAAATCCTCTCAATTGTCCATGTTTTCACAGAATGTCCAGATTTTTGCCTCATATTTTTGGTCTCGTCCTCATAAAATTTGTGATTTTTGGCAAATCACAGAGAAGTGAAGTCATTAAATAGTAATACACATTTCAGTTTCAGACTTTATATCCTTCAAAAAGTGCATGCCAACACAAAACCTGTTATTCTAGCAATTTTTTTTAACTTTATAATATTTAAAATCTGTCCCTATTTTAGGCCTTTGTCTCACCATTGTTTTAGGTTTTGTTAAAATTTCTTGTGCTATGAGGTTGTGAATTAAAAGCACTTACACTAAGATAAGTGCAATTTCAATGTTTGTCTCTATAAGTGCTGATGCTACCAGAAGTATGGAGGCTAAAATTCATGAGGGAATTACCCCCACTTTAGAAATCTGCATATTGTGTGTTGTATGCTTTAGACTGCATGAGTTTGTTACAAGGATGACATTTTCATGGTCTGCAGGCTACTTTGTGAGAACAGGTGTGTGTGTGTGTGTGTGTGTGTGTGTGTGTGTGTGTGTGTGTGTGTGTGTGTGTGTGTGTGTGTGTGTTTATATAGTGTGATTTCATCTCAGTTAGTGGAAAAGTCAAGGACTGTGGTACTTAAATTACTTTTTTTTCTTTTTTTTTTGACAATTTGTTGGTCCTTGATTAGTCTGCTCCTGGGATGAGGTGGAACATATCCAACTGAATACATAAGTGGGTTAAAAACTACATAGGGATGGTAGTTAAACTAATATAACTGAGAGCCAGTTGAAGAGCTGGGGACTTTTTTTTAATGTTTAATATATTTTTATTTCTATATTTTGTTGGAGCTTATTATAGAGAGTCACTTGAATGAAGCATTGCACATTCATTTAATTACAAAAGGCTAGATGAGGTTTGCATGGCAAGCCATGTTGTCCTGTGGTTCTGCAGCATCAGTGTCCCATAGCTCATGAAAATATGTATTTAAAGGCAATCTCTGGAGCTCTAACCACCTCTTCAGCAGAGCAGCTCCAGAGATTCACTTAATCACTTGCACATGACCAGAAAACAGTGGATTGGAGTAAGTCCTGTTTTTAGTAAATAATAATAATAATAAAGATGTGATGCATTTAATAAATAAATAGTACAAATATATATATTGATATAAAAGAAAGCACACAGTTAACATTAGCCTACCTATAAGTTGAGTGGCTCTTATACTGCTTTGCATTCCTAGTGTTGTTGCTCTGTGATTAGGAAGGAAACGGGCCGGGGGATTTTTTTGTTAGTAGTGTTGGGTTGGATCTAAGTTTGCCATGTTGCATTGATTATGGAGCTGGATTTTGGTTGGCTCTTGTGGTGTTGCAGTTTCATTAAAAAAGGCAGAAAGAATAAATATTTATATCTATGTTGTAAACATTGTAAATAGATGAAAAAAGTAAAGCCACCTTAGAATTTTTCATTTTATATGTATGTATATAACAACAGACTGAATGGCGACTGATCGAGACTGAAAAGAAAAGAACAATTCTCATTTTTTCAAGGGTAAACCCCCTTTACTACCTATATGGGGGGTTGCACCCCCCCAATACTCCCTGCTAACTATCCATACACACTGCAAAAATGCACTACAGAGCAGAAAGGGCAAGTGCCCTAGTCTCCATTGTACCATGATCTTGTACAAATCAACTGCCGATCAGCTGATTTTCACTCAACTGTGCCAGCAGTTTTCCAGGTTTGACCAGTTGCCATTCAACAACTTTTCATACACCCACATACACACACACACACACACACACACACACACACACACATATATATATATAATATATATATATATATATATATATATATATATATATATATATATATATATATATATATATATATATATATATATATATATATATATATATATATATATATACAGCATTTAAATTAAGCAGTTAAGCAATAGTATGAAGTGACAGAGGTTTTAGTGGAAATTAATCTCTACTTATACTGGGATTACATTCTTCCTCTCATGTTGTTGGCTTATAAATTTCACAGGTTCACTTGAATTTTTGGATAGGAGCAGATCATCTACTATGTCACTTTCTCACCAGGTATCAAAAAAGTGTTCATGTCTTCCATTCCCCATGCCTCCTTTTTTATGCATGTTTTGCTAAAATGCTAATGGCCAATACTGAACAGAAAACCAAGGACACCGTACTGTTAAGATGAGGCCTGGTCAAGAGGCAGCAGAAGCAGTACTGCAAAAGGGAGGTCCTCTGGTAAAGAAAGCTGAAAAGAAACCCAGAAAGGATCCAACAGTTCAGCTTGTTAAACTCATACCTATTTGAGCTTCACCAGGTAATGAGGTTCAGGCGAAGTATCATGGTTTGGTTTCAGGGTGAAGCCAGCACATTGATGAGTGCTTAGAAAGCATTATTGATGCACTAATTAGTCAAAGGAGAATTAAGTTATTTGATTTGATGGTGAGCAAATGGACATCTTCTGCTGTTGTTGTTGAAGGAGACTCATGTGAAGCTAGTTCCAGTAGGTCAGAATGAGTTGGAATGTCATTCCTCTATAGCCTTTATCAGAGTAACTGTAAAACACAGCTCCCTCACCTTCTTTGTTGTTTTGAGGAATGATCAGATGGATTGCCTCAGACTCCTACTGTCCAACCAGGGTCATCCATTACTGACCATGTTCATCTTTCTGTTAAGAAGATGTAGAGATAACATTTTGTGTAGGCTTTTTTGATTTGTTGGATCCAGCTGATATTCGATGTGTAGTAGATGCAGATGATCTGGGATTGAAGGACTTCCCATTGTTGTTGGGAGTTTTGGCTAAGTAATGGTGACACTGTAGGACAGTTGGGTTTTGGAATTTATATATTTTATGGTCACTATTATTGAGAATCAACCTGCTCATTTTTTAAACCATTATGGAGGCTATTGTTTGAAAGGGTATGATCAACAATTTAAGCTGAAAGCAGTAAACAAGTACCTTAGGTGGGATGAAAGACACACTGACATATGTAATGGAGTTTTGGTTGACAGGTCAGGAATGCCTGGACATAGTTGTGAAGATCTGGGTGTTTTCAAACAATAAACCCCTGTTGTTCCTTTTATAATGGTGGATTTGGGCAGGTTTCTTCCCATTCTTGTGGCAAGCATCCAGTGTTAAAATGCTGGTTTATGGCTTGATGGAGGAAAATGCAAGAATAATACTCGCCTTCAGGAAAGCTGGCCTTATAGAAAAGTAGACTCAGTGATGCAGTGGGGTCAGCCCCTTTTTGTGAAGGTATGTGAGGCAATTCAATGTGTGGTTTTCTGTAGAGTCCAGTACCATCCACCACTAAGGTGACTGAACTGGCTGACCTTTTACGACAATAGCCTGATCAGGGAGCCAAACTGCAGTTGGCACAATGATTTTCAATAGGTTTTCCTAACAACTCATTGGCAGACACCAAGGTTTTCGATCAGAGAAACTTAAGTTCAATCAGAGGAAGATAGAATATTATAAGGGAGCTGTTGTCTAAGGAAGTCTCCAAAGGCAGGATCACAGGCCCATTTCATCACCCCCTTCAAGCCTTTTGTATATGTCCATTTAGTCTAGTACCAAAAAAGAAAGAAGGTGAGTTTCATTTAATCTGTCATTTTTTAACTCAGATGGGTCATCCATTAATAACTGGATCATTAAGAAGGATGCCAGAGTTCAATATTCCTTTTTAGAGGATGACATTTGTACTATTTGGCAGTTTAAGGGCCCTGGTTAGCTAAAGTTGGTGTTGAATTATTTTTCAGGCTAATCCTAGTTTCCCCATAGGACTGCACTTTTTGGAGATGCAATTCAATGTTTCTTTTTTCCTTTGTTTACATGGCCATGCCATTGGGGTGATAGGTGGTTTGTACCACCTTTTAGAAATTTAGTACAGGCCTTCAATGGTGCTGGGAGCAGAAACCCCTGCAGCAACATGCAATACACTATTTAAATGTCTTTTTGATTGTATGAGAAGACAAACAGCGTTCTTTGGTAAGCTTTACATCATTTCAGGATGTTTGTCAACAGCTGAGAGTGCCTTTAGCTAAAGAGAAGATAAAATCTCCTTTTTGAAGACTGATCACATTTTTAGCTATAGAGATTACAATAATTTCAGAATTCTTTAGATTGATGTATGATGAATACAAGTTAAGAGTTTCTAGGAGTCACATTCAATCATTCATATTGGCCAAGAAAGTTAAAGTCAATCAGGTAATGGAACTGGACAGGTTGTTGAACTTTGCTTGCTGGGCTGTCGTTCCAGGTAGGGCTTTTATCCCCACATTTCAGGTTTTCATATGTTCTTGCAACTATCATAAACTTGAATGTGTGCTGTTTACCTACTTTAGAAACATGTTTAGACAAGGCATTACTTTCAGACCCCTTCCCTATGTGGTATATATGCTCCCTAATTCTTTCTTTTAGACTACGATCTGTTTTGCCTATATAGAAACTATTGCATAGACAGCAAGTAGCAAGATATACCACGTGTGGTCACACATGTTCCACTAACCCTGATATCAAAAACTTTACCTGTATCTGGATGTCTGAAACATATATCTTTATTAATAAACTGACATTGCTTACAATTACCACATGGTTTTGTGCCGATGGAGTTAACTGCTGTTACACTATCTCTACTGTTACATAGCCTTCTTTTAAGATTCTTTTTATTTTTGAAGGTAAACTGTGGTCTCGAACCTACCACCTTACTGATGATAGGATCAGTCATAAGAATCTTCCAGTGATTATTAATAATACTGGTATATCTCCCAACATCCCTTGAATAAGATATATTAACCTTCAAATTATTGTCTCTCTCATTTATTTCCCGATGGTATTTATCCGAAAAGTATGGTTTAGCCCTTGTCTCCCTCAATCGTTTTACATTCCTAAAACCATCTTCTATGATATTTCTCTCATACCATCTCTCTTCCAATTCATAGCAGGTTTTACTAAGTTGCTTCTCAAATTCATCCTTATTAGCACTTAATCTAGATGCTCTAAAAAATTGATTTTGAGCAACATTTCTAAATACATATCTGGGATGCATACTCTCCCTTGATAACAAAGTGTTAACATGACATTCTTTCCTATAAGGTTTAGTGCTAATAGTACCTGAATTTCCTTTTTCTAAAAGTACATCTAAAAAACTGATCCTCTCTTCAGAGTAATTCAAGGTAAATTTCAAAAATTGTGTTGTATTATTAATATATTCAACAAACGCTAACAAATCTATTGCTGTTCCCCCCACAAAATAAAAAGATCATCGACAAACCTCCTATAGAATAATACCAAGTCACTATAGGGTCCATCAAACACATATTCTGTCTCCCATGCCAACATAACTGCATTTGCATATGTGTTGGAGTATGAACTCCCCATTGCTACACCATTCTTTTGATAGTAAACTTGGTTCTTAAACAAAAACACATTATTCATAAGCACTATATTCATCAATTCATGCAATGTTCTCACTTCATCAGGTTTATACAAATTAATTCTGGTCATGAGTTCACTAAACAACTCTAGACCTACTGTGTTAGGAATAACAGTAAATAATGAAACAACATCTAATGTTACTAATAAAAAAACAGAACTTATTTTACCCTGTTGCATATATACATAGAGATAATTAAGTATTGATTTATGAATATTTGATTGGTTTATTATGGAGTTTTATCCTTGGATGTTATGTATTTTGTAATAAACTAGTCACAAAGCCTATTGTCCCTGGTATTTTTGTGGTGGATTGTGGAGCAGCAGGAAACAGGTTACAGTGGTTCAATGCTAAAGTAGCTGTATCTGTAAGAGATGGAGTAACACATTTGATTTTTGTTATGTTATAGAAGGATGCTATAATTTAGGTTTGTTTGAGATTTTGCAAGATTTATAGTTGTTTACAAAGTGGGATTTTGCCTGGAAAAGTAAAGTGTATTAAGTTTATTGTACTGCTATAATAGGAAAGATATTAACATGAAACAAAGTAGGAATATATGATAGGTAATAATGATGAGGGATAAATGATTGTTCCTCTTTATGGTGGATGTAATTCCCACAAGGGTAATAGACATATTAGAGCATTCTTTTTATATGTAGTAGTGGATGGAATTTGCGGAGGCAAAGAAGGGCAAAGGCTGGCAGTGGGAAGGATAGGTATGTTAAAGGAGGTGATGCTTTATGCTATAATCTGGATAAACTAAACTCTAAAAGCCAGTTGGAAACTTTCTGAAAATAACTTTCAAATGTTTCTGCTGTGTGTGAATATTTTGTTACTCTTGCTTGTTGATTAATACCTTTCTTCTTTTTTTTAAAAAGTCATGACCCAAATAGTAAACAAAACACATTTTAACTCATAGTATACACATGCACACACACGCACAGATACACACACATACATGCAAGCACGCATTTATGTACACACACACACTCACACACATTCATGCAAACATGCACAAACATGCACAAACGTGTGCTCATGCACACACACACACACACACACACACACACACACACACACACACACACACACATACACACACACACACACACACACACACACACGTACATGCCCACTTATGCACATACATACAAACACCTGCACACACACACACACACACACACACGCACACACACACACACACACACACACACACACACACACACACACACACACACACATGCGCGTACAAACATTCAGACGTGCACACACACGGACACACACACACATACACACACACACACACACACACACACATCATACAACTCACTTTGCATTTTCCAATAAGCAATGCATTTTTCAGTAGACATTAAAATATGATGAATGATAAAAATGATTGTAAGATTTCAAGTGTTTCTAACCCACCCTTGCACCATACTTTGATATTATATGAGAAAATGTGTGACATTAACATTAGATATGCTCTACGTAAATCAGGGCACAGTAATGTCGACAACCATTTGAGACATAATATTACCAGTGAGGAATGGCGGGCTTTGCAAATATTAAAAGTACACCACGTTCAGGTGATAAAACCAGGTAAGGGGTAGTGGTCTGGTCTTTGTGGAAGAAGGGGACTATGTAAATAGATTGGAAAGCATTTTGGAAACAGAAGCCTACACAAAAGTCTCCATGAATGAGGTCAATGGGGCATATCAACATATTAGGTCCCTGCTTAATGACTTCTCCATTGAGGCCAGTATAGACATTTATACTTACAATTATTTGGACATGGTTGCCCCACTTACACCAGTGTTGTTTGGAATGGGTCTATATTAGAACATCGAAGTTTTGAAACTTTGAATGTTCTAATATCGACCCCTGAAAATAGCGAAGCTGCAGAACACCGAATTCTTTCCTAGGGAAAGAATTCGGTTGGCTATTTCTGTGGCTTCGCTATTTTCAGCACTGTGGTGGAAAGTTATTGGTCGGGTTCAGGTAAGTGTGCGACTGTGTGGACGTAAGGGTTAGAGCACGGGTTAGGTGAGTTAGGGTTAGGGCGCGGGTCAGGTAAGTGTGCGATTGTGTGGACTTGAGGGTTAGGGTGGGTTAGATGAGTTAGGGTTAGGGCACGGGTCAGGTAAGTGTGTGATTGTATGGATGTGAGAGTTAGGGTGGGGTAGGTGAGTTAGCGTTAAGGCGTGGGTCAGGTAAGTGTGCGATTGTGTGGACGTGAGGGTTCGGACGTGGTAGGTGAGTTAGGGTTAGGGTGCGGGTGAGGTGAGTGTGCGATAGTGATGGACCTTAGGGTTAGGGTTTGGGCTAAGGTAAGTGGATAGATAGTAGTGTATATATAGTTTAGTGTAGGGTTAGATGTAGGATTTTAACTGTATGCATGTGGATTGCTGTTTTTTTGGTGTGCTTGTGTTGTGTGTATGTGTTTCAGAACAGCAAATTTTTTCCATGGGAAAAAATTCACTGTTCTGCATGTTTGATATTTTCAGCAT
>NC_056732.1:498237150-498334650 GCF_019279795.1 Protopterus annectens
TGGACAAAATGGTGGGTTTCTTAGATGGAGTTTGAAAATGAGATCTTAGAATGTGACAATCCAGCACCTGAGGTGAACCCAGAATGCAAATGCAGGTGTTATGTCATGTCAGGAACTAGATAGTGTTACCTGAAATGCACCTTTAACTCCAAACTTTATTTATTTATGATGTCTCAAGAAAACACATGTTATGTCTAGAAAAGATGGAATAAGTGTGATAGGTTGTGTGAAACTTGGTTTTCTTTTAGTAAAGATGCAATACAAATGTGAAATGTAGAAAAGCTGTACTGAACTAAAGCAAATGTATTTATTTTTCAAAATAAAAAAAGATGAAATGTTTAAAATGTTGCTTTCTATCCAGTAAATTGTGTAGCATGCACAGGAATCCAGGACATTCAGTCAACTATCTTTTGAATGAATCCCATTTCTGAATGAAGAGTCTGAAGCTGAATTCATAAGTACATTTTAGGTGGATTGATAAAGTTATTATATTCCCCTGTACTAAAATGTGTCCCCTGTACCCTTTTACTTAATAACGATCAATGCTGAGGAAGCAGCACTTTCAGAAAAGATATTTCCCAGTACGCTGACCTTGGCTAATAGATACTGTTTCCCAGTACATTGACCTTGGCTGAGTAGATACTTTTAACATGTTCAGCCACATGGCCCTCATTCAAATTCCCTAATAAAACATGTACTACATGCTAAAAATAATGAGTGCTGGAGTTCATGGATAAATGTTATTTCATGGTTTCAAGATGATGAACAAAAATACTAACAAAGAACAATAAAAATCAATGTGTATGTAGTTAACCTTACTGGCATTTTCTGTTCTCAACTGAGTATCACAGTTGTACTAAAAGTATATATGAGTATATAGCATTTCAGTACTATCACATTTGTTATAAACATTTATATCTACATTACATCTTACAAAGCTATTTAATGTGTACAACTTTCCCAGCTACCTCTCATTTTTATTGTTGTATTATGTGCTTTTATCCTGCTGTATCCATTATGGTTATAGGAATTTGTTTTCATGTAACCAAGCTGTGACTGAAAAGTAGTCCTATTCATTTAGTTCACTTACCTTTCAAATACATAGCAATCTAACTTGCCTTTGTCACAGGTACCTACTCCAAATGTGTAAAGGTTTTAATGTTTTAAACCTATGTATTTTTCTGTCTAACTTGTATCTTTCTTACTTATCTTGTCTAGATAATTAAGTAGATAACATATTCAATGGACAGTGGCTGAATCTGAGCTCACTCCAATACTTCAGTTTATAAATAAATATATAAATACAATTCTTATAGATCTATATACATACATATACATGCACACACACACACACATACATGCATGCACACAAACAGATACCCATATATATGTATGTATATGTGTGTGTGTGTGTGTGTGTGTGTGTGTGTGTGTGTGTGTGTGTGTGTGTGTGTGTGTGTGTGTGTGTGTGTGTGTATATATATATATATATATATATATATATAGATGTGTGTGTATGCATATATAAATATGGTTCCCTATCAGAAGCCTGAAACACTATAAGCTTGAAAATCAAAATCCTGAAACCAAAAGCCTGAAAACTCAAAATCCTGAAAACCCAAAATCCTGAAACTCAAAATCCTGAAAACACAAAATAGACATATTGACGTCATTGTGGCTTTGCTATTGTTAGCCCTGTGGTGTTAGGTCATGCTTTGGGTTCAGGTAAGTGTGCGGTTGGTTTTATGTTAGGGTTAGGGGCGGTTTAAGTGAGTTAGGGTTAGGGCGCGGGTCAGGTGAGTGTGCGATAGTGACGGACCTTAGGGTTAGGGTTAGGGTCAAGGTCAGTCGGTAGATATTAGTGTCTTTGTATTGGCATTAGCATTATTTGTGTTTTCAGGATTTTGAGTTTGAGGATTTTGGGTTTTCAGGATTTTGAGTTTTCAGGCTTTTGGTTTCAGGATTTTGATTTTCAAGCTTATAGTGTTTCAGGCTTCTGATAGGGAACCATAAATATACACATGTGTGCATGTGTGCACATGAGCACACACACACATGCACACACACACACACACACACCTATATATATATATATATATATATATATATATATATATATATATATATATATATATATATATATATATGGGTCTACCTGACAACATCGACGTACTACAACACCGACACCACATAACCGAAAGTTCACAAACACGAAACCTCACATGCCCGACACACCACAATCCCGACAATCAACAAACAAAACAAATCCCCTGTCCAAAAAGCAAACACACAACACAAGCACACCAAAATCCTTACAAGCCCATACTAAACCTTACATACACAACTATCTATAACCTTAACCCAAACCCTAACCCTAAGGTCCGTCACTATCGCACACTCACCTAACCCGCGTCCTAACCCTAACTCACTTAACCCGCCCCTAACCCTAAAGAATGTCACTATCGCACACTCACCTAACCCGCGCCCTAACCCTAACTCACTTAACCCACCCCTATCCCTAGAGTCCTTCAATATCGCACACTTACCTTACTCGCACCCTAACCCTAACGTCCGTCACTACCGCATGCTTACACAGCCTTTTCACATGTCAGTGTTCTCAGCGTCGGGGTTTTCATCCATCAGTCATCTCAGTTTTCGATCTTCTGGTGTTGGTGTTCTCATCGCCGGCGTTGTCAGCTTTCGGCGTTGTCAGGTAGACCCATATATATATATATATATATATATATATATATATATATATATATATACATATATATATTTTGAATACACATAACACTGCAAACCCTTAACATCAAACCAACAAAACTTTGCAAAAAGGAAAATAATTTCCTTATGCAATCTTTACACTAAAACCTCTCCATAACACTAGCCTCTAATTTATCTGAATGGCGGTAAGGCTACAGATATGTGAGGTAAGGTGTAGTATGTGAGGTAAGGTGTAGTATTAATGGTTAGGGGCCTGGGAAGGGTTAGGGTTAGCATATATTACTAAGGTGGGTAGGGGGTCTTGCCCCTCTGCAGTACCTTAGTAATGTGTGTTTACCCTAATCCTGACCCTAACCATACTGCTTACATTAAAAAACTCTTCTTTAATGCTACCACTGAACAAGACTGGCTCAGGCACACAAACACATGCCAACACACACTCTAAACACTAGATCTGTCTCCTTACCCTGACCTTAACCCTAACCCACATACACTGATATACATGTACTACAGCTATGCCCTTACTATAATCCTTATCCAAGAACACTCATGAGTGTACACACACACACACACACACACACACACACACACACACACACACACACACACACACACACACACACACACAAACATACACACACATGCACTAAATATATAACCTTACCTAAACCTTACCCTACCCTAACCCACATACATGTGTCTACATACAATAAATCTATGTACTTACTAACCTAACCACTAGACACATGCAAAGATACTCCCACCCCTATTCAAACCGCACCTACCTGTTTTTTGGTAAAGCTAACTTTTAAAATTCTGAATATTCAACAATTAAAATGTTCACTAATTTGTACCACCCATTGCAGTTACTGAGCAAATCTACATTCAATAAACTGCAGCAGAACCATATATACAACACAAATTGTGCCACCCACTTAATAAAACAAATTGACTCATCTTGAGAGTCTCCTGCAGCTTGAAGACATAAGTGTCTGTGTTGTAAGTAACTGACTTATAACAAAACAAAATCTTCCTACATTAAAGAGACTATAAGCAAGATCTGTAGAGAACTAAAAGCACTAGTAGGAAGATTAGAGAAAGAACATGAACTGAAGCCAGCATATGAGGTAAGGGATACCAGTAAATCCTTCTTAATTACATCAGAGATCTAAGAATAACACCATCTGTGTTCTGAACTAACATAAATAGTGTCACCCACTCTAACTCTGAAGTCATGGCTAATATACAGACACCTTTAGTGCTAACTTTAATATATATAGGTACATTTCATGCCATCTTTAATTCAGGAATAGTAACTGATATTCTAGAAATCCCTGAGTCACTTACTCCTTTAAAAATCTTCAAGGAGCATGCCCTAACTGTACTCACAAAACTAAACGTAACACTTTCATGCACCAGATAATTTACTAAGTTGGCTAATAAATAGCACCAAACATGATCTTTGTGGAATCTCTCCTGAACATGTTTAACTTAAATTTAGCCACATGGTATGTCTAAGAAGAAAGGAGAACTGCTGTTGTGATATATTTTCATAAAATGGGTCCACACAGACTTCAAAAACTACAGCCCATCAGACTAACTAATTTAACATGCAAGGCCATGGAATGCGTCATGTCTAATTTCATTAGGTACAACATTAAAAACCTCCTTCAACTAAACCGTCAGCAGTCTGGTTTTATCAAAGGTATGTCATGTTGGCTTGAATGAGTTAACTTGTTTAGGAAACTCACAGAAGCAGTGAATAGTTGCCACTTGGTCCAGATAACCTAACTGGCTCTGCCCTAGACATTTGATGTCATCCCCATGCTGCTATTGTAAATAAACTAAGAGATCTAAATGTATACCTCATATATGGTACTATAGATAGTTAACTTATTGAAAGCTAGAACCCATGTAGTCAAGTTGGCAGGAACCACTTCAGAAACTGAAACCTAACCAGTGGCATATCTCACAGTTTAATGCAGGGATGTCTTTTTCTTAGGTACTTCTTGGACATCAAAGCCAGAAACCTAAACCTATGACTAACTACTTTTGTCAATAATTATAATGTGGGCATTATTCTCAGATTCCCCTTTGACATGGGAGCCCTCATCCTAAACTAATCATTGGAAACCAGTGGCGTACTGAAAAGGAGGCAAAACTAAATGCAAAAAATGTTGAGTTTTGTCATCTTCGGTAAACAACTCCCTTCTACAAGTTATAGAGTAGCCAGTACCCCACTTCAAGCAGACATAACTGTCAAGCTCTTGTTATGGTTGAAAATTCCCGATCCTTTGACCATCATGTATTCTAAGTAGACAGATAATCCAGGATATAATGCCCTTTTCTGTGTGTAGCTGTCCAGAGACATCCAGGAAGAAAGATCCCAGAGGCTTTTAACAAAAAAGAATAATTTTCTAATGTTCCTGAGTACCACAGTGGACTTGAAGCTCTACCTTTTTACAAGGTCTCTTGTAGACTCCTATGTGGTGATCTCTATCTTGCATTCTGTGCCAAGTAGGACAAAATAACTTCACAAATACTTGAACTTACTATTTAAACCCCCACAGTCATATAAATAAAACACTATTGTAGGACAGGTATATTTTTCATCATCTACCCTATCTCTGGAACACGTTTCCCATGCAAGTAAAATAGAGCAACACCTTTGCATTCTTCAAGCTGAATCTTTATGATCGGATGGGCATTCATAAATTCATTCCAAGCCTGACATTTGCTCTTTTAGAGGTGCGAGGTATGTCATGCGTGCAGATTTTGGCAAGATGCATATGTATAGATAGATAGATTTTTTTTTTTCACTTTCCTAGTTTGGAGAGTTTTTTCAGCCCTCACAGAATAAGCACCAAGTCAGATGTGCTAACAATAGAAACCCAAGAACATATAAATAACTAGCTTAGTATCACAAATTTCAATCGGAAATTAATGAGATTCACAGCCAGTTGATTGGGAATCATAACTCAGCAACTTAGTTATTTTCCTGTATTTTCGCTAGCGTTCAAATTAATTGAATTTCGTGTGAAAAAAAGAAAGAAAGAAACTGCATAAAATTTTAAACACAGTTATTGTTGACTCAAAATTTTCCTGCGATCTTATTCTGTATTGAGAATGTTTACATAGGTTCATATTTACTAGCCTAGCTGCCCTTGCAGGCCATTTCAAGCATAGCCATTTTCACTTTTGGTGCTTGAATAACCTCTCTTTTGTTGTTAGACTGGCCTCGCCAATCCCATAGTCAATGATTTTGTATTACCTCTACTGAGAATAAATGGGATCATGTAATAGATAGTTTGAGGGGACCTGAACATGGAATAAAGTATTTAGGAGCTGCCTCTTTCAATTAGTAGTGCAGGAGGCAGGCCTGGGGTAAATCTTCCATTTCCCACCCATAGATTCAAGTTGAGCTTGAATATGGACAGAGATGAGTATGTTTTACATGGATGGGGAGTCTGCTCCAGAGCAGCAGTATCCTCTGCAAGATAAGACTGTCACTCACTCCAAACTTTTCTGTTGATGTGCAAAAGAGGTTTAGATACGTAGGCCAAGCATTTCTGATGCTATTTGATTTGCTGATGTGCTGTAAAGCCATCAGAATTGGATCAGAGGATGCCTCATATGGGAGACACAGGCCACCTCATAGCAGTCTGTAGGATACCGAGTATAGTGAAATGGCTCTGAGTTGGTCCATTTAGCACATATTCTTTAGACCTTCCATCCTTTTAGTAAAATATCTCTGTGGGCATTCCATCTGTTTCATGTGTCTGAACAGATACATGCCAAAAGGGATATTGTACTCAATGACTGGCTTAATGAGAGCCAAGTAAAGGTTGTACAATGACATCCATAGATCTAGACACAATATCTCTGCTTATAAGCTGTGCAATATAGAAAGACTTATGACAATGGTCTCCTGCTGGTTGAAGGTTACATCACTGTCCACATAAATTCCCTCATCCTGAACAACTGCATCAACTCTTAAGGCTGTATTGTCAATGTGGTAGTTCCACAGGGTAGATGACTTTCCAAAGGATATGATGATGTGTTTTTTTGGCATTTAGTTTCAGTCCATGATTTTGGTACCAGTTATTTATTTGGGACAAACCTTCCTGCATACATTACACATTGACACTATTGTTGAGTCAGACAAAAGAAAGAAGTTGAGTTCTACTTTTATTTTCCACCAGCTCCTTTTTTTTCAGAATTTGTATCACCCTGGAGTCATTACATTTAGAGAACAGGGTTGTGTGGGCTTGCTCCCTGCAAATAAGATCTATTTTTGAGTATTGTGCACCCTCAGGAGTGTCACTGTTCTGACACTGTAACCCCTCAAAGATTTTGAAATCTTATACTTAATCACTTGTTAACTAAATGGCACATGATTAATCATAATAAATTTGACTCCCTTGTCAGTCCTATAGCTCCCTACCATAATTCCAAATGTTAATGTCTCTGTTCTGTTTCTATAACTCACAAGCAGTAATAGGGTACATTGCCATAAATATTGCTCTCTGTGGACACCAGATGTGGTTTGCTTTACTGTGTTAGTGTTTTACTTATATGCAGGTGACCATGCTGTAATAAGCTTGCCAGATACAGCCATTGTAATTATATATGTTCAAATATGTTTAACGATATTATCCATAATAGTTTATCTATTAACTAATTCCCTATTGACGTACTCAAGCTATTGCAGTGTTGTGGGGGAGCCAGACCTTCTCACAGCATTATGTGGGTGCAAGGAAGAGAATGTTATCCTTAACAAGCTTCCTACCCCCTGCAAGAATCTCACAAGAATGCACACACATACATACAGAGTCACACGACATGTACAGCCTTGTGTAACTCAGTGGATAGCCCATTCATCTACATCATATATATCATCTGTGGGAGGAAAAACACCAGAGCACCAAGTGAAATCCCATGTGGACATAATGAAGATGTGTAAATGCAGCAAATGAAACATCCCAGCACAAAGACTGGCCTGGAGAACCAAGTGCAGTGACATGGTAATGCTAAGCTTTGTGCCAATCTACTGCCCATTTTATTTAGTGAAAAATAATCTACAATATTAGTTTAAAATTCCACCTAAAATCTGAAATACCTTGAAGTTTGCAACAATACAATTTCAAAAAGTATACATTTCTTTGCTTAATGCTACCCTGTATGCAGTATAGTTTAATTTCAAGATATTTAAATAGCGACTTGAGGCCATCTGCAGTCTTTTTTCCCAGTACTCCTCACTGTACTCACTAAATCATAATCATTATGTAATGTTTTGCAGTTATTTGAAACTGGAGCCTGTTTGACAACCAAAAACCATGAGTCAAGTATGACAACACACTCTAATAAGCAATGTTTCGTCATTAGGTTTATGGTGCCTCCCAAGAGAAAGTTGCATAACATTTATGTAACACTCAAAACTGCATAAATTACTAAAAGAACAAAATAGGTACATTAAGTTCCAGTCAAACTGACATCAGTTTGTATAGTAATTATGTTGTCCACATCAAGTATATTTACAAACAATGCTCCTGTGAAAATTACTATAGCTTAGTTTTAGGCGATGCATATCTTTAATCTGTATTCTAAATTTCATGCATATTATAAATTTAGGAAAGGAATGTTTGTATTTTTTTCTCTCACCCTTACCGTTAGGTGAGAATCAAACCTCTCGCATTTTAGCATAATAATCTGGACTAAGCTTAAATAATGATGTTACAAAGACTCTTATAAACTTAGAATGTTACTAGAATAACAGGTTTTATGTTAGCATACATTTTCTGAAGGGTATGAAGGTTTAAACCCAAATATCTGTCATTATTTAGTTCCTTCAATCCTCAGTGATTTTATGTGGAGGCAGACCAAAAATGTGAGGCAAAAATTTGGACTTTCTGTGAAAATTTGGACAGTTGAGAGGTATGGTGAGAATTTAATGCTCAATATAGCACATGCAATGTTTATTCAGTAACAGTAAAGAATTTCTGCCCACTTCTGAGTTTTTGCAAAATAAAACTTCTCAGAAGAGATAGGCATATCTTAAAAGCTTTGAAATTCCAGTTCAGGTTAACTAAAATGGTTAAAAGGAAAAAAAAAAAACATCTCTAAAAATAAAATGTTATGCCCGAGAGCTATATATTGATATTCAGATACAAGTATATCAGAAGGTTATTTGGTAAGCTTTCCGCTTCTCATGATGTATGGAAACTCTAAATTATCAACTGATAACCTGACAGTCACATTTGCACATTAAAAAGACATAAGTCAGTATTCCTTTTTGCTTTCTTTTGGAAAATAAAATTAGCTTACACATTCCACTCTGAACCCTTCCAAAAACTGTTCACCTTACGTATAGGGTTAAGGTATGTACCTGAGGTATGGAAAATGGCCATTATCATTGCCCTTTTATTTTTTTTTTACTTTTTATTTTGATATTTGCTAACCATTTTGGTGTACTGGTCTGAAGATCCTTTTCAGGCACAGCCCAAGCTCCAAGGCAAAAGAAAGGCATCCAAAAATATTTAATAGAACAAAACAACTGGAGAAGCAAAAATAACATAAAAGAAAATATAAGAACAAAATAAAAGAACAAATGTACTGTAGTTCACCAAATACATCATTGCAAAAGATTATCATCAGTAATATAGATTGTTTTATACTTGAAATTGCAGACAGCTGAACAGTAAGGTGAAATGTTTCATTCAGGTTTCGTGAAGAATTTCAACTGTTTGGTTTTAGTATGTGCTCTTTTAACAGTTTTAAGAATATTATTGATACTTCTGATCTTATATGGGAGGTTGCTCCAGACAACAGAAACTATTTTATAGCAAGACCTGCCAGTGTTTGAAACTCAAAAGGGAGGTTGATATAGTGCGATGCCAGATGGGTCTGTCTGAGAACAGTCTGCTTCTTATTTGTGGCCTATTTTTGAGCAGTGAGCAGTAGTTGCCCTAAATTAGTTTAAAGGCTAGATTACTCAATAGAAAGACTGCTCTAGTCGGTCTTTTTTTGAAAATGTATTGCAGTGTTGTTCTATAATGGGTCTTAAATGCATACATTTTACAATTTTATTTTCAGTCTTTTGAAGAATGATGGAGCTCTGTGTGGAAACAAAAATATTAAATTTGGCAGTGAACATTCCAGTCTGGGTAACAAAACATTGATGTATATAGTAAGTCTCATTTCAGCAGTGACATATTGCCACAATTATATCATCAGCACATTGTTTGCAATTTAAATCTGGTAAATCCCATTGGGAGGTCATTAATAAAGAGACTGAATCATAGTTGTCTAACAACTGAGCCTTGAGATGCCTATTTGTGTTTTCAATCCATTGGTGGACACTACAAATGATCCATTCTTTTGGTAGTCATCAAATCAGTTACAAACGTATGTTGAGAAACTAGAATGCTGTAGATTTTGAAGAAGTATAGCATGACTGACAATGCTGAATTAATTAAGATAATTATAAATGGGTACAATTAAAAGACCTTTTTCCATATTGCTAAAATCTTCATTGGTGAAGATATAAAGTTGTAATTGTGCTGTATTTTGGCCTGAACTTATGCTGCTTTGTGATAGCACATTATATTTCTGGATGAATGCTAGCATTTTATTTTAAACACACTGGAATGACTGATTATACAAAAGTTTTTCAAAGATTTTAGCAGTTAGATACATTTTAGCTATAGCTCTGTAATCATTAGCTGACTTAGAGGTGGAGGCTTGTGGTAGGGGGTAAATAGTTTGAAGTGATAAGCGATATACTGCGTACTGTGTTGGAAGGTAGCAAACTCCTTTAACTTAGACAATACACACTGTGATGTTTTGTAGATGAATTTAAGACAGCAATTACCCTTCAATGACACTTCTCAACTCTCCCTAATTTTGCCTCATATTTTGACTTGTTACTCAGAAAAATGTTGATTTCCCAGTAAATAGCTAAGGATCTGTCAATAATGCCATACGTTAGAATTTCATCCACACATCACTCTGAAAATGCAGGTTGATACAAAACATATAATTCTATTAGATTTCTAAGTGACATAGAAACACATGTATAAAACTGCCCATGGTTTTGACTTGTCCTCATTATTTTTGGCTTTGTACCTGACTCTTGAGCAAAGATGCATCAAGTGGGTTACCCATTCCATCCATTGTACAAAAATACATAACTTCCTTCAGGTTGTGTGCTTTGGATGCAGAGTACAGCATTTCTGGAAAGTGGGCCTGAATTTGTGCTTGAACTATACTAAAATGGCTGCTGATGCTATTGTCTCAGTCTGATTCCTGTCCACAAAAGCATCCTTTAAATGACTGGAGGAAAACATCTACAGAACATATACTTTCCCATGAGTATGCTGTCTACAGTGGTGGATTTAGTTATTTATTTAAATAAATGTTATCATATACTTATATATAATTTTATATATTTATACATTAATTATATTTACACCATGCCTCTATCAACATGTTATAGTAAGATGTCACATTAGATGAGGCAAAGTTGACATATTGATTCATGTTCTTATTTAATTAATATGAGATGTTATGTATATTAAATATTTAGAGAGTTGTTGATTTATAAGTAATGGAAACTATAATAGTAAGACATGATTAATTTGCATGTTTTAAAGTTGTTTTAATTTAGTGTTATGTATATATATATTTTTTGGTCTAACATTGGTTTTTAATGTTATACTTTTGGTATGACATTGTCTCTAATGTTCTACATTGGTTATAGGGACATATTTTCTTTAGCTTATATGCTATTATACTACATATATATATATATATATATATATATATATATATATATATATATATATATATATATGAAAAGTTTTTCTATCTATTGAATAAAGTTATGTGATGCCCATGCAACTGAAGGAGTTAGCCTCACATAATGAATTAATTTAATTATTGAATTATTTAATTGCTTATTTAATTGCTTGATTGATTTTAAATTGATTTAACTTGTATAAAAAGACGCCAGAGATTCTTTATGATTAATCTGAAGAAGCGTGCCTTTTGGATGCACGTGAAAGCGCTCATTTCCTTTTAAAATAAGACTTGGATTTTATTTTGTGGTGGTTCGACTCCTATTTTCTACATTGTGAACCTGTTTTTTCGTTTTTTGGAGTCACCTTTGGGAGACAGGTTTGCCTTTCCTCATCAGTTATTTTATTTCATGTGCTACTGCCTGTCTCTACATGATGGAAGGATCATCACTTGAACTGGACTACATTCCGGAGAAAAATTTTTCTAACCAGAAATGGAATAGTCTTATTGAAAAAAGAGCGAATCCGCTACTAAATATGGAACTTTCTACCTTGGCTAATTCCACCGAACCAGGTACTGTTAATATGTTGTCTGAATTCAATTCACTCTATAAAGAACTAGAGAATAATTTATACAAACTGTTTCGTTTAACTTGGCAGTGCAGACACCTTGAAGCCTGTTTACACTTCAAGGTGGTCCCACGAGGCATGAGGGTTCTGTGTATGCTCTCTTATGGCAACAGTCATCCGGAACTGCTTAAGAACTGGCAAAAGCTAAATTTGGATCTGAGTTTTAATTATATTAAACTTCTCATTGAATATTTTTCACCGATAGAGAATGAACTATCGGTGAAAACTGATACATTGTATAAAGATATAGCCATTAAGTTTAAAGGGGATATGTTCTGCAACAGATTGGACAATCTCTTTTGTCAGGTTGATGCCTATGGAGAAAGACTTCAACAGATTAAGCTCCGGAAGCTCCAGAGAGACCATCGAGATTTTACGAATGGCCAAGTGTTCATTTGGCCCAAGAACACACAGGGTCAGGGGACCCATAGGACACAAACAGTGCCTCCCAGCAATCTAGAGAGAGACCTTCCATCAGCTACTTCAGACATTTCCCCTTTAACTGACGCTTCCGTACTGAGTAACGCAGTACCGGTATCTTTGGGTGGTTTGAGGTATGCAACGCCTGAGAATATAGATACTCCCCCACCTAATCAAATGGCTCTAAACCAACACTACACTATGGGAGTGAAACCGAAGACTCAGCAGACCAACATTGATTCTTTTTTACCGTTACCGGTACATCTACGAAGAAATTCGAGAGGAAGATCGCTGAGCCGAGGAAGAGGCAAGAGAAAATTTTCAGGGGAACCATACATCAAAAAAGGCAGACTGAGGGACTGAATAGCTTAGTTTTTAATCTATCGGAACTATCGCTCTCAGATACGGACTATAACATACTTAATAAGGGCCTGTCGTTCATACCTGCACAGGTTAGCAACATCTCAGATGTTTTGATTGATTTAAGAATGTTTGCTCGTAATTTAGCACTTAAATTGTTTTTTAAGAAAGGCCAGTCTAATGTCAATAATGAAGTTGAACGGAACTGTTTTAAAAGGAAGAGTGTATTTACACCTGCCATGCATCCCTATATTGAATGCTTTATCAAGACTTGTGAAATGGATTTGTATAGTTTTTATGCTAATTACAGTGATTGTTCTCCTTCTGCTTTTTTCAATACGAGTAAAGAACAGTGGGCATCTATTAACTCATTAGTTAGGGATATGAAGGTCACTATTAGGCCAGCAGATAAAGGTGGTGGCTTAGTACTGATGAACACCAAGGATTATGTTATGTATATGAATTTATTGTTACAGGATAATGTTACATATAAATTAATAGATTTGAAAACAGTTGAAAGAATGATATATCAAGTACATCAGGAATTATATGACCTGATGATGTGTAGGCAAGTTAATCATGAATTTGATTTATTTTTACTTATTGAACATCCCACAATACCGTACATTAAAGGTCTCCCTAAAATGCACAAGGGCGCTTTACCTCCACCTCTTCGACCTATAGTTGTAGGTAATAATTGGGTCACTGAGAACATATCGATATTTATTGAAAAAAGATTGAGACCACTTGTTTGTAATATACCTACCATGCTCAAGGATTCTTATCAGCTTTTAGAAAATATAAAAAAATCTAAGTTGTGTCATATCTGAATCCCATCTATTAGTCACTTTAGATGTGAAAAATCTCTTCACTGTTATTCCCAACTCTTATGGGTTGGATGCTATCAGGACTTTACTGAATAATAGTCAGAAATATAGTAACAATGAGCAGATTTTATTGAATACTTTGCTTGAAATGGTGCTGACTAATAATGTTTTGACATTTAATGACTCCTTCTTTATTCAACAGTGGGGGGTAGCCATGGGCACTCTCTGTGCGAACACCTACGCTAATTTAGCAGTTTATAATTGGGAGGTTTCTTTTTTATTTCCTCATCAAGCTTATAGTGAAGTCCTTTTATATAGAAGGCTTGTTGATGATGTACTACTGGTATGGGATGGTACGGTTGAAGAGTTAGAAAGTTTTATATCTGAATTAGAGAACACTACAGATTTTTTAAGATTCTCTATTGAACATTCAGTAACTGATGTAAACTTTTTAGATTTGAATATCAAAAAGGATGGAAAAGGTGGGCTGGCAACGTCCCTGTTCAGGAAACCATGCTGGAAGAATACTATGTTACAATACAACAGCATGCATCCTAGATTTATATTTAGGAATATAGTTAAAGGGCAATACATGAGGGTCAATAGACTTTGCCAGGAAATAGATGAACGAAATAAGGAATTTAATATATTAGAGAAATTGTTCCTAGACAGGGGCTATGACCCAGAGATGATAGGTAGAATAAAAGACACTGGGCCAGATTCAGGAAGCCTCCGTGTAAGAGTTATAACTCTTACACAGAGGCTGCAGTTAAACGGTGTGATGTCAGCATGTCATGCATATGGATGAGGTGCATGAGGCATGCTAAATCACACTGTAACTCTTACACGGTCCATGTAAGATAGTAGGGGGCGTGTCCGTAGGCTAAGCCCTGCAAGCGGACACGCCCCCGGAAGTCTAGAATGGCTGAAAGTAAACAGCCACGAGAGAAGCCATGGAAATGTGAATAAACACACTACACAACACATGTCCCCACAGACCAGCAATGTAAAAAGTGAACAGATGTTATAAAATGAAAATAAAAACTGTTTTCTTTTTTTTAAACCCTGTAAATGTTTGCTACTGTGTGCGCTTGTGTGCTACTAGCGCAACTGCAGTTAGCAATCAGTGGAAAAGGATATAAGAACTAAATATGAAAAGTAAGCCAAGAAGTAATAGCATAGTGGTAGAGTTGTCGGCTTAAGAGCAGGCAGGCAAGGTTTGAGCCCACACAACAACCTTTTTTTTTTTGTAAATAAGCACTAAAAAGGCCCCTGACAGTATTGTACAAATGTAAAAGTATTTCCTTTTGTAAAATGGAATGAAATGGAGCATATATTTCAAGTAATACAATAATAAAATTATTTAGAAATGTAGTGATAGCTAAGCTGCTGTGAGACAGAGCGCCCGTAGCTGAGTAGTGTTTCAAAGGCTGCAAATTGCTTGCCCGTAGCTAAGCACCAGTTTAACAGGCTCAAACTGTGTGCAACTAGCTGTGCTTAGCTGAACATGTGTGTTACTAGCCAATTAAGGTTTAACCCAGCGCACACCGTTTGCGCGGAGGTGCGTGCCGCGCCCACAAGCTAACTGCCGGTGCGCATGCGTTAGCTCCACGTACTGATGAGCAGGTCTGTCACCACCATGCAGACCTGAAGCGACGGAAAGAAGACCAGTTGACCCAATGGATCCAGGAGGCCCGGGATATGCCCAACACCCCACTACTGAGTAAGTTACATTTTACTTATGTATGTAAGGAATTCAACTAGCTGATACCATGGAGATGTGTATTCCAATATTACTTGTTTTGTATTACAGCTGCAGGTGTCCGCTCTATGAATCGAAGGGCGCATGACCGCAGGCTGATGCGGCTGCGCCACTATGCAGGTTAGTAACCCCACCTAGTACTTGTAAATAAATATTATAGTGTAGCACGTAGCAGAACACTGCAGTGTATTGATTAAAAGTAATAGAATGTGCAAGCAACAAGTGAAAGTCTGCAGGTATGGCTGCAACAAGTTCATCAGTATGCAAGTGAAACTGGAAATATAATTGATAGAAATAAATAGTTCTGTAATACAGATGTCCCACCATTAATTAAATGTAGTATAACCTGCAGTAGTCTCAAGAGTACAGCCTCAGAAGCTGAGTTAATCACATGTGAGATATATCCCCTGTTGAAATGCTGAATCATGACAGAAGTGAGGCTGCTGGAAAGTGTTTGAATCACCACAGGTCTAATATGTGAAAAAAGCCTAAAAGTAACAAACTGAGCTGTGAAATAGCAGGATGTGTGAGAGTGACTGAAAGGATCATGTATCAATAAATAAAGTAGTAATAACCCCATAATATATAAGCCTCAGTGTGGTTCTACAGAACTACATGCATGTGGGAATTAAAAAGTAACATCCCAAACTGATTGCAGTGTGTTTGAATCTTGAATGTTTAAGCCAAAATCTGTATATGGTGATGACAGTCAACAATTTTCAGATAGAATGAATGATTGTCTGACATACTAAACATCCATAGTTGCCCCCTGCCCTGTCATCAAAGTGTAGCAGGAGGATGTATCTGATCAAAGTCACAATAACTAGGATAGTGATGTATCTGTAACAGGTCTAGCATGACAGTCAATAAAGAATAATTTTGAAACTATCACCCACAAGTTAATTGTGTTTCTATTACAAATGTATATTAATGTATAATGTATGAATGTGTCATCATTTTCTTTCCCCACCCCACCCTATAATTGCAAATTAAAAAACTCACTAAATATTGGTATGTGAACATTTCATTAACCATGGACATCTGTCCTGTTGTTTCAAAAATATATGCATGTCCGTTGTTGCATGTGCCCTGTTCATACCTGCAAACCTGATGGCCTGTTGCCATTAATCAACCCTGCATGTTGTTTGATTGTGTATTTCTGTTCAAATAATGCATGTGATATTGATATGCCTGTTGTTCAATGGTGTTAATATCTGGGTGTTTGTTTAATGGGAATACCAATGCATGCTGTTACAACTAATTTGAATGGAATAATATGCTACTAACCCAAACTAACATAACATACTCACAAACCCAGAACGCTTGGGAAGGCAGGTCCCAGCGAACCCACCTCTCCCACCTCAGCTGGCGATTGCACCTGGCACTAGTGCCCAGGCTGGACCCTCCTCCAGTGGCCCTGTGCCACCTTCGGGTGGAAGCGCTGCAGGGGATGGGGCCCGTCCCCCATCTGCAAGCGTGGCCAGAGAAGCCCATCCACTCACCCTCCAAGGTGTCCGGTCTGTGGTGCGAAGGGAGATCCAAGACTCTGTTCTTGGGCCCCTACGACAGCTTGAGGCCCAGGTGGCACAGCTAACGGGCATGCCCGTTGTCCCACCTGCACAGCCCCCAGCACAGCCCCATCCTGGGCTGTGAAGGAACAGTGGCAACTGCCTATGGGTGAGGATATCAGTTCCACTGTTTCCATCTGTGGGCTCATGTGCCCTGGATATCCCAACCTCCATCCCCGTCAATTGTGTAACCCCCCCAAGTGTCATACACCGCCCCTGTATGCGTCTTGTCTGTTAACCTACCCAACCTACCTCCCCAGCTATACCGAATACCTCACCTGACATACCACTCTCACCTGATAAAAAAAAAAAAGGGCACTCTGTACCCACAAAAAAATTACGCCCCATACATAGCTGTCCATGTTGCACACATGTCCGCTGGACATTGAAACTGTTAATTACAATTGGCTGTACAACAGGTATTAATGTTGTCCTGACACCTCTCTCAGGGGTGGAAGGTTCCAAATGTCACACCAAATTGCATACAAATGCACAGCTGTTGCTGAGAAAGGCATGGGCAGCTATGGGCCTCACCTACATCCTTCCTGCAAATTCCAAGCTTGTTTCCCTACTGTTTTACCCTCTTTGTGACCCCTTTTTCACCACTTTCCTGTCACCCCTTTTTCTTTTCTTTCAAAGAAAATAGCGTGGATGTGCGCTTGTGTGCGTGGAGCTCACCGCCAGTGCACATGTGTGAGCTCCGCGCAAATGAGCGCAGACCTGGTTTTAAGTGCTTAAAAGTGCCTTAGGCACTTTTGATTGACAGGTCCTGTACTCAGTTTGAAAGAAAAATAAATTCCCACTGTCAGTCTCAAACCCAGAACTTCGGTAAGACTAGTCTGTATGACCTACCACTAAGCCATGACTCTCAACAAGAATACAGTGCTAAAATAAATATAACATGTAATAGTAGGAATCAATATAAAGGCAATATAGGATGTGTACTACCCAAAGCATGTCAGGTAGAATTTTAATGCCTGAATTACTGGATTCCCATACTAGTTTAGTGTTAACAGAAACAGCCCTGCTAATTGTTAGCTTGTACATAATAATGTAAGGTAATGTACATATATGAAAGTATGTATATGTACACATACATATATATATATATATATATATATATATATATATATATGTATATATTAATACATATGAAATATAGTGGTAGGTGTCAGTATCCATACACACTCACTACAGGAAACAGGGAAGATAAATGCAGCAACCAGAATCTGCAACACAGCCTGACTCCTGTGAGACCTACTAACCCTTTTAACTGCTTAAAGGTGCCTCCAGCACTCTGATTGATAGGCCTTGTACTCAATTTGAAAGCAAAATAAAAGCATACTATTAGGCCCTACCACAAGACCAGTGTAACACTAGTCTGTATGAGCTACCAGTAAGCCATGACTCTCATACAGGAATATAGTGCTAAAATAAGTAGAACATGTAATAGTAGGAATGAAGATAAAGGCAATATAGGATGTGTACTACCCAAAGCATGTCAGGTAGACTTATACTGTCCCAATTACTGGATTCCCATACTAGTTTAGTGTTAACAGAAACAGCCCTGCTAATTGTTAGCTTGTACCCAATAATGTCAGCTAATGTACATGTATGAAAGTATGTATATGTACATATATATATATATATATATATATATATATATATATATATATATATATTAATACATATGAAATATAGTTGTAGGTGTTAGTATGCATACACACTCACTACAGGGAACAGGTGAGAGAAATGCAGCAACCTGAATTTACAACACAGCATGAAGCATGAGAGACGTACTAACCTTCACACTCACAGAACACTGTCGACAGCATACCAGCATGGTCCACGCCCTTACAATCTGAAAGGGCAACGCCTATCTCACATACCCTTTTATAGCACTGTCCTGAAATCACAGTGAGACATGCAATCAGTACACAACGGGCTGCATGCAATTAGCAAATGCTGCCTTACAATTGGTGCAGAGGCCATCACATGGACCTGTGCAGATACCTACAAAAGCATCCAGTACTAACACTCCACACATGCAATACATTCATTGCACAAAACCGACGGTGAAAGAGAGAGAGAGAGACAGAGAGGAAAAAAAAAAAAGAAAGAAAGAGCCAGCAACAAAACCAGCAGCAGCAGCAAACAGCAAGTAGCACCACTGACACAGCAACAGCTGACACAGGCACAGGTAATGCAAAGTAGCAGGTTAATACTGTGTTTACTGTGAAACCTCCAAATGTATCACAGTTCACTGTCTATAGGTATGTCCATGAGATAGGATGTGTGTACATAGTCCTGATATATATACATATGTAATATTGCTGTACATGTCGTCCATACTTAAAACTTCCATAGCTTAGAACACAAGGCCAGTTATGCATATGATGCAGTAGTTCACCGGGTCAGTAGAGGTTCCTTCTCATTGGTGTGGGACCACTGTGTATGTATGGCACTGTTCAGGTACATATCCTGTAGTATGGCCAGGGTTTACTATCAGTCTGTAATGTGGTGCTATGTCCTCTAAGGGTGAACGTATCACACATCCAGGGATACCATTTTGTAACAGTGATGCTGTGTGTTTTGCAATGTTGAGGGTGGCCCTCACCTGGACATGTGAGATGATAGGGAGGTTACATTCATCTGTGATAACTAATTCCACTTGTGTAGGAGAATGGGGGGGGGATACCTGCACCTAAGCTGTCTGCAACAATGTTGCCAATATCTGTGCATTTGGTGAATGTGAAGCATCTTACCACTGCTGACCACAGATGCCTTGCCTTCATGTGAATCTGCCCTGTGCTGCAGTAGCCTCCTGCTATTGTTATACAATGTGCCTGTATCTGTAGTCCACTGGACAGGATAAATAAGTGGTGTGCATACGGTCTGGGTTAGATATGTGTGTGCATATTACATGCACTATGTGGGATGTCTGTGGTAAGCTTTTGCAAAGGGGCCAGCAGTGTGTGTTATGGCTTCCACTGGCCCAGTGGGCTGCATGGATAGCATCACAGTCCTAACTAGTGAATAACTGTGTAATTACATACATACATAGCAAGGTAGTGTACTGTGCTTGTGGTGTTGTTGGGATATGTATATCCAGGCTGAGTAATGTGTGTCCACATCACAGTGTTGGGTGGCAACACACATACAGTATGTTGGGATGAACACCCAGAGTGTTCCAGATGTGTTGCCTGTGCAGAAATATCTGGCCATTACCTGCACATCCCCCACAACACACACACATGCAACATATGGCAGAAGCAGTATAGCAGTACACATAGGTTCATAGGTTCATACTAGGCTATTTGACCTAGGGCATTGATAAGCCTAGCCAGAATGTGTTTGTCTTTTGCCACCCAATTAAAATTTATTTTGCTATGCCCTTTTCCGAGGTTAGTATACTGTGCCTCTGTCTAACAGTGACATAGAAGTGATACCCAGGGTACAACTATGATCTCCCATCCACTCATCCAGATTCCTATGGAAGAGAGTCAATGAGGGACTCTGCCTAACCTGTACTGTGAGTTCATTACAGAGTGAAGGGAGCCTCTGGGTTATGAATCTGTCCCTCCAGCATGTCCCATTTATTTCAGTGCTAAGGTTCAGGTCTCTTAAGCGTGTGGCCATATGGGATTCTGATTTCTTGAGGTGCAGCATGTCCATTACTTCTGAGTTGGACATGGCTGTATATGTCAGGCACAGATTGCCTCTGAACAGACAGTATGCCACTGAGTCCAGCTGGACTTTCTTTAACCGGGCAGCATATGGCATCTGTTTGAGCCCTTTGATCCTCTTGATGAGGTACTGTTGGGGTTTTCCCAGTTGCTGTAGGTGTCTGGTTATGCAGACAGTCGCCCATGGGTTCTCGTGGGGGCATCCGTGGCCGTACTGCCTCTGGCTGACGTGCCCAAGGAGGTATGTCAACCTCCACTATGTTTCGGACTGTTATGCAGGCACAGGTGCGTATGGAAAGGTACACCAGACAGGGTCTGAGGGAGCTGACAGCATGTTGCACAGCCATGACAGATGGCATGCGTGACATTGTGAATGTTATTCGTAATTTCACAGATGTCGTTGACAGACGTTGCGGGGACATACAACAGCTGCTCAAAAACCAGATGTCCATGGGCCAGGGCGATGGTGCGCGTTTGTGGCGTTGATGTGGCCGTATGCCGGCGCCGGCAACAGCAGCAGCTGGCAGTCACCGCCGACGACAACAGGCCCATTCACGCACCTCAAGTGCCAGCAGCAGCCCCAGCAATGCTGGGTTAGTGCTGTCATCAGGACGCCCCAGGAGACCACGTGCACATGGCTCTGGACAGTCCCAACAGGGAACTGTGTCCAGTCAACACACACCCGCTTCCGATGACAGTACCCAGTCTGGGTTAGTACCGGATACAGTCCACAGCACCCCTGCCAGGCACAGGTACCGTGTCCGTGCCCACAGACACTGATCTGGATGACCTGACAGGTGTAGTCTGTGGCTGGCCACAAAACCCTGTACATGGCAGCCATTATGTGGGACTGTGTGCATGCTTACACACATGCAGAAATATAACACCTAGGGCAAACACATACACACACACACTGTACCAACACTGTTCCACCCTGTACTGCTGCCCCTCACAAACACACATACACACACATGTCAATTGGCGGTAGTAGTGGCTGGCTTGGGCATACCTAACCCACACCCTGTGCATATGATGACACTGCGCCACCTCCTGCATACTACAACATCAGTGCAGGAAAGGGTAAACACGTTGCTGATGCACAGGGTGACTACATAGATGTGTATAAGTAGAAACATGTTGGTAACTGTTCACTGTTCCACTATGATTGTGTGTATATCCCAGCATTCCTGCTGCAGTAACTGTATGAATGTCCTGAATTGTTATCTGCACCCATACTACTTACCAAAGTGTACCAGCTGCACACCATCACATGCTACCATTGACTATGGGAATGTGCATCATGTGCTGTATTGTAGATTCAGCTATATGTATCTGTTCCATCACACATGCATTTACACACACCCTGCTACCACCACACATGCACACGCTCACCTGCCATTTCCATTATTTATTACCCTACATGAGTAGCTGTCGACACATGACAGGTACACATTTGAAAAGTGCACTATTCGGATTACTACCGATTTCCTCATCTCTACCTGTACTCACAGGGTGCAGGCAACCTCATTAGTTTAAAAGTGTAATGTGCATCACCCTGATTGCCACATCCAACATGTTTTCCATATGGAAATGCACACACAGAAACATCCCACATCCACACACTTGCCACATTCAGGTTTCAAAACACTATCTAGGTATATTCTGGTACATGTGCGTGTTACAGTAGCATGTAGCACTATACTGAGTACTGGCAGTTGTCTGTTGTCATGTTGTTTGTATAGGGTGCTGTCAACATCACTGTTTGTTAAGGGAAATGTGCACCCTGCAGTGCATAGCCCCATTTGGCAAAAGCCACATCCCACCCCTAGCATTGTGCACACACACTAACCCCACTCACACTAAAACACATACTTTCCATTTGCAAGATTCAAACCCCTACCTAACTGTGTTATGACACTAGAGACAGACACATTTGCAGAGTGTGCTATTTGCAGTAGTGGGAAAAATTATTTCTAATGCTGTACTTAGAGGGTGCTGACATCATCTGTGTTTAGGAAGAGGGATGTGCACCCTGTAGTGTGTTCTCCCAGTTGGCAAAAGGCACTTTTCCCTCACAGCATTATGCACACACACAAACCCCACTCATACTAACACACATACATTCTCTTTGCAGGATTCAAACCCCTACCTAACTATGTTATGAGACTGGAGAACGACGCATTAGCAGAGCATGCTATACGAATTACTGGAGAACTTTAATTCAGGTAATATAGTTATAGAGTGCTGACATCATCAGTGTTTCAAAAGGGGAATCTGCATCCTGTAGTGTACTGTCACAGTTGCTAATAGGGGCATTTCCCACACACACATCAATGTGTTTGAGGTTTGCATATGTGGGGGATCCAGTACTCCAGTGTGATTAGTATATGGTTTGATTGCAACAATGAGGGATATACTTCAAGTGGTGAGCATTTTGTACTCATGTTTGTGATGATCAGGAATAGTATATTTTCCCCTCTTGTGGGAATGTTGACTACCTGTTCCATAGCTAAAGAGTTTCTGAACTATGGGAACCCTAAAGCTTGGGTATTGTGGCTTGAGTAATGTTCACAGTCTATGTTTGGGTAGTTGACGTCACCCAGTATGATGGTGTTTGCAGAGAAATCTATACTCTCCTGTGTCGTCATGAAGGCTGTGTGGGATTCCTGAGTTTGAGAGGGTGATGTAAGAGCTCCTCTGTGTCTCTTTCCATGTGGTCCAGGGAGGTACATCTCAGGTTGTTCACACCAGCATGGACAATGACTGCCTCATACTTGTACTTGCTGTGGAGTGACCTGAGTGCTTGTGTTATGTGGCACATTCTATCACCCAACAGGTAGCTAAATGTGACCCTCAACTTGCTCAGTCTGGAGGGCGGGACGTCAGTGTGTCTGACTATGGCATCACCTATTATAGGTGTGTCACACATTGTGTTTGGCCTTATGGGCTGTGCCTGTTATGAACACTGACATTGTGAGGTCTGTGTTGCTTGAGATATGTGTTCATGTGGGATGCAGCGTGTCTGGCCATGTCATTTCTGTCCATGGTCTGGTAAGTATCACCTTTGGTGACATAGGTATTCATATGTCAGCTGGTGAGCATTTGCAGTGTTACCTACTGATAGTGGTACAGCTTGTTTGTTGTACAATGGACTACATGCAGCCCTGCTTACAGTAGCTATGTTTGCATGCATGTTTCCTTGCAGTTACCCTGAAATACTGATCTGACCTGCCATGCAGAGTTACACAGCTTCTGTGGACTCCTAGTGACATCTGCATAGCTTACTATATGTATGTTCATGTCTCACTTGACAGAATGTCACTGTTTCTCCTGTGCACATGTACGTTGCCTGTGACACTTTGCATATGACTTACCTGGCATCTGTCCACGTGAGCAGTCATATATGCCACTGCAGGACTCTAAACCTGATGATGCACACACTCAAAACATTCCTCAGCATGGAGAACATCACTATCTGTGCAGTAACAGATACCGGATTCAGGGCTACCAACAGCACTCCAGCACTACCAAGTTATACCTCATACCATGCTTTTCAGGCCCAAAACTTGCACAAAACCACAAAGGGGGGGGGGGGTGTATTGATATTCATCCAAGATACCCACACCTCCAGGTTGGTGGCAAAGCACCAAACATCAGAGACTATCCATATGCAGGTAACAATGGGTAAAACTGCCTTCCAGGTTATAGCCTGCTACAGACCACCCTCACAAACACAAGAACCGCACTTGGCCTTCCTGAAAACAGTTGGAAATATGTAGGTCTGTCCATACACCATTATATTGGGTGGGTTAAACTACCCAAACATAGACTGGGAGCATGACTGTAGCTCCAACACCCTAGCCCACAGATTACTGGAATTTATATACCAATATGCTATGGAACAACTTGTTACCACTCACACAAGAGGGGAAAACATACTGAACCTGATCATCACCAACATGGGGACTCTATGCTCCAGACCAGAAGTGTATCCCTCACTGGTAAGATCAGACCATAAACTAATCTCACTGGATATTCACATCCCAAGGCCACCCCTGCACAGAAGAATACAGTCAACAACTCATGTCAAGCATGTTCACACTCCTCATAAATGATGTGGAAACCTTCAAAGCCCCCAGGCCTGTTGAAAATATGGACCAGACTGCAGATACCTGTATAAAGGGATTCTATGGACACATTCAGGAATGCATGGATCATGCAATCCCAAATGAAAGCAAGACCCAATCCTCCAAAGGCAGACGTCCTGTGTGCTGGACACCAGCCATAAACAAACTATACAATAGAAGGATGAAGCTACTACATGATACAACAAACTCCCAAAATGTGAAGGCATCACTGATGAGTATTAGAAGACAACTACAGGCACTCATAAGATTGTCTAAGGCCATCTTTGAGAGAAGATTCCACAAGACACTGAGGATAATCACAAGGCTTTCTGTAGTTATGTTAGGAACCTGGGTGGTAATTCCCAGATATGCTCAGAGGTAGTCCAAGATGTCACAAGAAATACCAAACACACAGACATTGCCAACATCCTAGTGGACAGGTTCACTGCTACCTTCTCCCCCCATCCACACCAAAAGGGCAAATATTTCTCCCAGCAGAGTGCTGCCCCCCCCTGACATCTCAGATGCTCAGGTAAGAGCTGCCCTCTCCAAAGCAATAAACACTGCATCAATGGGACCAGACAGTGTCCCAGGCTGTGTCCTACATGAACCCCAAGAAGAGCTACACCCAGACATAACACTACTGTTCAATCCCAGCCTTACTACACGATATGTGGCCAAAGAGTGGCGTACAGCAACAGTGGTCCCTCTACATTCAGGTGGTGCCTTAACGGATCCTGGACACTATTCGCCCCATACGTCTGAATAGCTTGGTCTGCAAAGCTATGGCAAGGATCATCATGAACCTCATAAATATAGATATTGGGGACCTACAGGCACGTCATCATACACAGTTTGGCTTTGTTAATGGCAGATCCTGCCTCTCAAACCTGTTTGATTTCTTTGAAACAGTCACCAAGGCCACTGTCAAGGGGAAGGTGGTCTACACAGCCTACCTGGACCTTGCATAAGCCTTTGATACAATACCCGACTTGTGCATTCTAGGGAAGCTCACCAGTGTACATATTAACCCCTATGTCACTACAGATATTGCACAGTGGCTCAAGGGCAGAACACACATGGTTAGAATTGCTGGAGCCATGTCAGCCTCAAAACCAGTTACAAGTGGTGTCCCACAAGGCTCAGCCCTGGGATCTGTCTTGTTCAGTATATATTTATCAGAGGTACAGGCCAACATGGAAGTACTGTGGCTGAGCAAGTCGCAGATGACTGCAAACCGGACGCCATAATCAACTCTCCAGCCAACACACGCATCCTCCAAAAGGGCCTCTTGGAAACACACAACTTGTGCCACAGCCATGGCCTCAAGCTAAATGCCAAAAAGTGTATAGTCATCCCCTTTGTCAAAAACAAAGTGACCACAAAGTACCACATATGTGTTAATCCATTAAGTGCAGACGAAGGAATTATGGACCTTGGGGTACACAAGTTGATAGCATTCTCTCATTTGACAACAACATGGCCAAAGTGGTTAGGAAAACATTTTATATAGGCCACATCATCATGAAGGGATTCACATGTAGATCAGGGGAAGACATTGTGCCTCTTTACTCATCCCTCATCATGCCCATAATTGACTACAATGTCCCTGTCGGCATGCACCTTACCAGGCACCTGCAGCAACTGGAAAGACCACAAAAGCACCTCAACAAGAGGATCAAAGGGCTCAAACAGATGCCACATACTGACTGGTTAAAGAAACAGCAGCTCTACTCAGTGGCATACTGCCTCTTCATAGGCAATCTGTGCCTGACATATAAAGCCATGTCAAACCCTGACTTAATGGCCATGCTGCACCTCAGAATATCCAGATCCCATCAGGATACACGCTGGAAAGACTTGAACCTCAGGAGTGATATACATAGGACATGCTGGTGGGACACATTCATAACTCAGAGGCTCCCTTCACTCTGGAATATTATCCCAATAGAGGTTAGGCAGAGTCACTCAGTGACTATCTTCAAGAGGGATATTAATGACTGGATGTGACATTGTAGGTTTACCCTGGGTATCACTTATGTGTCACTGTTAGACAGAGGCACAGTATACTAACCTTGGAAAAGGGCATAGCAAGATAGATTTACAATGCATGGTGAAAGCCACGCACATTCTGGCTAGGTGTATAAATGCCCTAGGGCAGATAGCCTAGTATGAACCTATGGACCTATGTATCTTGTTCACCATTGGCCCTATGTGCTGTTAATCACCAATGCAATCTCAATACTATGGTAGCATGTGCAAAGGTCAGCTGTCAGTCACCAATATGGTACAGTTGTGGAATATGTGAGTCATGTAGTAATGTCACAGCTGCCACATGTACACAGTCAACCCTATCCCCTACCCATGGATGTACAACACATGTATGAGATGGAAACACATGGCCAAACTGTGGACTAAGCACTCTGAACCCAGTACTGGCATAACCTGTCAGGTGGCATGAAATACTACAGTGACTGCAATACCAGTCTGATGTGGACCTACACTGACAGCAATACAAGCACGGAAACACACGGGGCCATTCGTGGAGCCTAAGGATAGCATCCTGCCTGAGTGGCAGACACCTCTGCAGCTGGCACACAGGCATACATTAGGCCTGAACACAGCACGCATAACACATAGCACACAAATCCTGTGTGCCAAACAAGCACAGTCTGTACAGCTATACAACACTACTGCTGCAGTTGTGTTAGGTACTTTTATTGTCCAGCACAGTGAGGTCATGCTCACCAGGCTGGACAAGGTGAAGGTCACAGTGATATGCTCATGGGGCACTATGGTCCACCACATAACACAAGCATACAGGTCAGTCAGATGCATAGACACATATGACTCAGTCATTGTCCATGCCACTACAGCTGATGTGTGATGTCCCTCACTGGGATACATGATAGGGAACATGGAAGGGCTCACTGAGCAAGTGGCACAGGCTGATAGAACCCTGACCTTGGTTGGCATCAGACCCTCACCAGGAATGCTGACATATTACTGAATGCTAATGAATTACTGTAGCTACAGCACCCTAGCTGAACGGTTCTTAGCATGCGGTCACTGCATTGCTATGGAACAACTTCTTACCACTCCCACAACAGTTGAAAACATGCAGCACCTGTTCATCAACAACATGTAGATTATATGCCCCAGACCAGGTGTGTATCCCTCACTACTAGGTTGATAGCATCTACATCTCACACTGTATATACACATCCCACATGCAGCACCTGCACAGAAGACCACAGTCATAATGTTACCCTGTGCAAATACCATGTATTCACATGTGGCAGGCATCACACATGGTAACTATTGAAGGTCACAGGTACATATGTGTATTTGGCACACACATACATCATGTGTGCATTGCCATAACTGGTTTAATTGATGTCATGCATTATTGTGAGAAACAACCCGCACACATGGGCATTCTGTGTGAGCAAAACACGTGACATGTCTGGAATCAAAAGCCATAAATAATTGTGATATCGTTTAGAAAGTGGTATGTGCATCCTGTAGTGTGTTTTCCCAGTTACCAAAAGGGATGTTTTTTTCATACACACTTACCCCTCTTTACACACACTTGCCACTTGTTGGATTCAAACCCCTACTGAACTATGTTATGACACTAGAGACAGACACATTAACAGAGTGCGCTATTCGCATTAATGGGATATTTCTTTTCCCCTGATATGCTTATAGGGTGCTGACATCATCGGTGTTTAGAAAGGGGAATGGGCATCATGTGGTGTGTTTTCACAGTTGCCAAAAGGAATGTTCTTTTCATACACACACACTAACCCCCTTCACACACACTTGCCACATTCAAACCCCTACCTAACTATATTATGACACTAGCGACGGACGCATTAGCAGAGCTCGCTATTCGCATTACTGGGAGATTTCTTTTCCCCTGATATACTTATAGGGTGCTGACATCATCGGTGTTTAGAAAGGGAAATGGGCATCCTGTGGTGTGTTTTCACAGTTGCCAAAAGGGATGTTTTTTTCATACACACACACTAACCCCCTTCATACACACTTGCTGGATTCAAACTCCTACCTAACTATGTTATGACACTAGAGACTGATGCATTAGCAGAGCACGCTATTCACATTACTGGGAGATTTTTTTTTCCCCTGATATACTTATAGGGTGCTGACATCATCGGTGTTTAGAAAGGGGAATGGGCATCCTGTGGTGTGATTTCACAGTTGCCAAAAGGGATGTTCCTTTCATACACACACACACACAATCCCCCTTCACACACACTTGCTGGAGTCAAACCCCTACCTAACTATGTTATGACACTAGAGATAGACACATTAGCAGAGCGCGCTATTCAGATTGCTGGGGGATTTCTTTTCTCCTGATATACTTATAGGGTGCTGACATCATCAGTGTTTAGAAAGGGGAATGAGCATCCTGTGGTGTGTTTTCACAGTTGCCAAAAGGGATGTTCCTTTCATACACACCCACTTACCCCACTTCACACACACTTGGTGGATACAAACCCCTACCTACCTATGCTATGACACTCGAGACAGACGCATTAGCAGAGCACGCTATTCGGATTACTGTGGGACTTCTTTTCTCCTGATATACTTATAGGGTGCTGACATCATCAGTGTTTAGAAAGGGGAATGAGCATCCTGTGGTGTGTTTTCACAGTTGCCAAAAGGGATGCTCCTTTCATACACACTTACCCTCCCTCACACACACTTGCTGGCTTCAAACCCCTACCTAACTATGTTATGACACTAGAGACAGACGCATTAGCAGAGCATGCTATTCGGATTACTGGGAGCTTTTTTTTTCTCCTGATATACTTATAGAGTGCTGACATCATCAGTGTTTAGAAAGGGGAATGAGCATCCTGTGGTGTGTTTTCCCAGTTGCTAAGAGGAACATTTGGACTAAGTGTGTGAGCATGCCTAGTTCAGCCTTCCCATGGCATGTTGTGTGAAAGATGTCTCATTTATCAAAGTGTGTGAGCATGTACAGTGTGAGCTTTCCATACGTTGAACTCTGCAGCCCATCACATTTGTGGATGAGTGTGACCTTCAACAAATATCTCCAGTTTATGGTTGTGTGTTCTGTGCCATGTTGTGTAGTTACTGTCTAAATGCTTTTTGTGTGAACACAACAGGGATTATACTGTGCCTGCAGGTTTTGCACGGGATACTTTGCATACAATTGTCAACATCCGTTCATACTGACCTAACACTGTAGTACTGTATAGTGTAGTGGTTCAGTACTTTCACTGTGGTGGACAGTATCCTGGGCTTTAGTCCTATCACTGCTTTACATTTCCATAGTGTGCACAACAGCCTAGTTAGGGTCCAGTTGTGCACATCTGCACAAAGGCGGTGCCTCTACGGACCCTGGTAATTACCCAATAAGCTTAACAAGTCTAGTCTGCAAAGCTATGGAGAGGATCATAATGGAGCTCATAAACAAAGATATAGGGGACATGCAGACATTGGACCCGTCCCAGTTTGGCTTGGTCAAGGGCAGATCATGCCTTTTGAACTTGGTCAACTTCTTCAAAACAGTCACTAAGGCCATTGATGAGGGAAAGGCAGTCCATACAGCCTACCTTGACCTTGCAAAGGCTTTCGACACAATACCCCACTCGGGTATTGTAGAAAAACCTACCAACTTAAATGTAAACCCATATGTCACAAGATGGGTTGCAAACTGGCTTAAGGACAGGACCCACAGGGTTAGAGTTGCTGGCGCTATGTCAGACTCCAAGCCGGTCACAAGTGGTGTCCCACAGGGCTCGGTCCTTGGCCCCCTATTGTTCATCTACTTCTCAGAAGTACAGGCCAACATGGGAGGACTTTGGCTGACAAAGTTTGCAGATGACTGCAAACTGGGCGCCATAGTGGACAGTGCATCAGACACGGATATCCTTCAGAAGGGACTCATGGAAACTGATAGCTGGTGCCAGAGCCATGGCCTGAAGTTAAATGCCAAAATATGTATAGTCATACCCTTCGGGAAAAGCAAGGTAACCCCAAGCTGCCATATAGGTGGCAATCCTCTAAGCACAGAGGAGGTTATCATGGACCTGGGGACCCAGGTTGACAGTGGCCTTTCTTCTGACACTCACATTGCTAAAGTGGTTAGAAAGACCTTCTACATTGCCCACCTGATCATGAAGGTCTTCACATCCAGATCTAGTGAGGTCATTGTTCCCCTGTACTCTTCACTTATCAGACCAATGATTGAGTACAATGCCCCATTCGGGATGTATCTCACCCGACATCTGCAGCAATTGGAGAGACCCCAAAAGTCCCCCACCAAAAGGATAAAGGGACTCCAACATCTGTCATATGCTGCCAGATTGAAGACACTCCACCTCTATTTAGTCACATACCGTCTGCTCAGTGGTGACATGTGCCTGACATGCAAGGCCATGTCCAACCAGGAAGTAATGGACATGCTCCACCTCAAAATCTCCAAATCCACCAGAACCACTAGGGCAAGTGACTTAAACCTTAGCAGCGATATAAGTAGGGCATGTCGGAGGGATAGATTTATCACTCAGAGACTCCCTATGCTGTGGAATACAATCCCAGTCCATGTGAGGCAGAGCACTTCGCCGGCTCTGTTCAAGAGGAATCTTGACCTGTGGATGGGAGATCATAGGTTTACCCCGGGGATCATCTCTGTGTCACTGCTGGACAGAGGCACAACAAACTAATGGGCACAGTATTGTTTCCATATAAGGGGTGGCGTAAGCCACAAAACTCTGGGCTAGGCTTAGAACTGCCTTAGGGCAGATAGCCTAGTATAAACCTATGAACCTATGAACCTATCTGACCATGTTGCATTATGTTCAGATATGAACTACTTACAACAGCCTCATCCAACATCAGTAGTGTATTCCACAACATAGGTGTACATTGGCAAACACTACCGATGTGCCCTAGGCCATTTCTAATGCTAGTCGGAGAGTGTGTTTGTCCTTCAACACATTGTAAGTGTAGTTTGCCATGACATATGTCTTGTTTAGTATACTGTGCCTCTGTCTACCTGTGACATAACATTGATACCCAGGGTAAACCTACCATCTCCCATCCACTCATTAAGATTCCTGTTGAGGAGAATCAACGAGTGACTCTATGGATAACCTGTACTGGTAGTTTACTCATGCATGGGGGTGGCTTCTGTGTTAAGGATAATGCAGTACAGCTTGTCCTATGTATGTCAGTGCTGGGGTTCAGGTCCCTGATGTGCATAGCTCACTGCCATTCAGATTGTACAAGGTGCAGCATGTTCATTGATTCCAGCTTGGACATGGCTTTCTACATCAGGCACAGCTTGCGTCTGGGTGGCCAGTATGGCAGTGTGTGGAGTTGCACTCTGTTTAATCAGGCAACACATTACATGTGTTCAAGCTCTTTGATACTCCTGGTGAGGTACTGTTGTGGACTTTACAATTGATGGAGGTGTCTGCTGAGGAACACAGCACAGGGGCTGTCATGGTCATTTGTAATGCTGATGAAGGATAACTGCAGAACCACAATGACCTCCCCTTATCTAGATGTCATAACCTTCATGATTAGGTTGGTATATGGATTGTTTCTGTTAACACTACAGCCACATGTTTGTCCAATGCAGGATATCTATCACCTTGTGTACCCAGGTCTGTCATTACATGTTAAGTATGTAATGGGTTAACACCTATGTGGTAATTGGTGGTCACTTACTGTATATCCACAGAGGTTGACTATACAGTTTTCTCCATTTAACAAGCTGACATGGCTATGGCACGGTTGTCTGTTTCTATGTGGCCCTTTGTGGGATGCTTGTGTCAGCTGGAGTGTCAGATATGTTAGGCGGTTTGTAGTCCTCTGCAAACATGTTCAGGCACAGTCCTTACATGTTGGCCTGTACCTATGGGGCATATATACCAGACGCGGAAGGTCCCAGGACCAAGCTTTGTGGGATACCTGTTATATGTGGTTTGTAGTCTGACATGGCTGCAGCATGTCTGACCATGTCAGTTCTGTCGTTGGTCTGGTTTGCAACCCCTCTAGTGACATTGGGGTGTATATAAAAGCTGGTGAGCATATCTATATTGAACACGTAGGGTATTGTATGGAAGGCTTTGCAAGGTCCAGCTACACTGTGTGGACCACATTGCCCTCATCAGTGACCTCAATTACTGTTTCAACTGAGTCACACATGTTTAGGGGTGGGGTCTGCACTTCATAAACCCACACTGGGTAGGGTCGGGTGTCAATAGATCCCCAATATCATTATGTCTGCGGTACATGCTGATCCTTTCCATAGCTGTGCAGACCAAGCTTCTCAGGATTCTGTGGTGGTTGTTTTTAGTATCCATTCAGGCGACACCTTTCTTGAGAACAACCACTGTTGTTGTACACTGCTCTTTGGGTACATATCCTGTGGTAAGGCTGACATAATGTCAGTGAGGCAGCAGTCTGCTGGGAAAGATATTTTGCATTATGGGGGGGGGGGGGTTGCACTGCACCTGTCAGGATGTATGTTGGCAATACATGTGTGTGTTTGGTATGTTGTTTGTAATATTTGTGTGATCCAGAGCATATCCGGGAATTCACAACACGCTTACTACCATCAGTTGCAGCAGCCTTGGAGTTATCCTTAGTGTCCTGTATAATTTGTATCATAATAGGTTCATAGGTTCATACTAGGCTATCCACCCTAGGGCATTTGTAAGCCTAGCCACAGTGTGTGTGGCTTTTGCCACCCTTGCTATGTGAATATTATGGCCATTTATGATTTACTTAGCTGTGCCTCTGTCTGGACATGACACAGTAAAGACCCCCAGTGTACATCTACAATTATCCATCCATTTTGCTAACTTCCTGTTGAAGAGTGTCAGTGAGGGGCTCTGCCTAACATGTAGTGGTATTCTGTTCCAGGGTGTGGAGAGACTCAGGGTTAGGTATCTGTCCCTCCAGCACATCCTATTTAATTATGTGTTAAGGTTGACATCTCTGACTCACACAGCTCCGATGGCTTTGAGTTTTCTGGGGTGGAGCATGTCCATTAATTCTGTGTTGGACATGGACTTGTACAACAGACATACAATGCCTCTGTGTAGGCAGTATGTGACTGCATTCAGCTGTGGTGTCTACAGCCAGGCAGCATATGAGATATATTTGAGACCCTTTCTGACTCTTGCTGAGGTACCTTTGAGGTCTTTCTAACTGCTGCAGGTGCCAGGTAATGTACATCCCAAATGAGGCATTGTATTACAATATGGTCTGATAGGGGAACAGTATAGGGGCACAATGACCTTTGTTGACGTAGATGTGAATCCTTTCATGATACAGTGTCCAATATAGACAGTCTTCCTAGACAAATTGGCGACGTGACTGTCACATAACAGGTGACTGTCCACTTGTGTCACTAGGTCCCTGATTACTCCTTCCACACATAATGGTTTACCACCTATGTGGTAATTTGTGTGTACCTTGTTTTGTATTTGGTGGTACATTCATACTGTCCACTGTCTTCAGGACAGTGGGGTGGGGTTCCTGTGTGTGAGAGTGTGGTCTGTAACATGCTACAGACTGTACAGCAGTCTTGCCTACAGTTAGTTGCACATGGGTGGACTGCAATGACATAAGCATTGTCAATTAACTGGACGTATGGGTGTCTGTGCTGAATATGGATACTCACCCTCCTTTTATGTTTTGTTACAGGTTTTGTGGCCATAACACATGATATGTGGTATTACCTGGTAGTGCTGGTGTGCTATCATGAGGCTTGCAGCAGGTTTCTATCACTGGACAGACATCAATGTTCTCCATACTGGGGAGGGCCTCAGGAGCATGCATATTGAGGTTTACACATCTGGCATTGATCAGCATTACCCTTCTGTTTCTTTCCAGTTTTGTTTTCTATGGTGGTGGATTGGTCTTTTCGGCCTTGCCTACGAAAGGATCTCTGTAGGTTGCAAAAGCCTTAGGCAATATCCAGACACTCATGGGTAACAGGTGCAAGCCATCCCTGGAACAGCAGCATGTCTCATTATGGAGTCACCTATTACAACTGTATCAGGCATGTTGTTTCTCCTTCTGTCCTGTGACTGTTTGGCACACCAGCTTTGTGTACTATGTGTTACATGTGCTATGTCTGGAGGTTGTTTTATTGGGCGTCTGCTTTGGAGGCTTGTGTTGGTGTTGTGTGTTTGTAATTAGGGCCTCTGGGAATGTTTATGTGTTTATGAGTTTGGTTTACAGTCGTTGTAGGTCTATGTGGGACTGGGTTTGTGGTGTATGTGGTTACCTTGTCCTCCTGACTAGTTTTGACAGTACTGATTTGGGGGTGCTCAGGCTCCGGTTTGGCTACCTGGTTGCGTCTATCACATACATTTGTATTTATTGGGGAGAGTTGTTGTTGTGTGTGTACTTGGGACAGGTGTCACATTGCCACTGGATTCACAGATTCTACTTGTTTTGCCTGGCCTTAGTGGATTGTATGTGTGGACACATTTTATTGCCATACTAGTGATCACTGATTACTTCACTTTTTAAGTTTGATCTATCATGTGGTAGCTTCCTCATTCTCTTCAATGGTTTAGTAATTGCTGGAGTCCAGCATGCCAGATGCCTGGGTGTATGGCATTGTGTCTTGTTGTTTGTGATTGCAGACTCCAAGCACTCTTGGCTGTGTTCATGGTATGCCTGCATAACATGTTCTGCAGTGTGTCCCATATTCTGGACCTGCACAGGGCTTTTCATGGATTCCACATTGGTTTGTAGGGGTGCAAGCTATGCTTTATATATGTGTTTCACTGTGGTAATCTGGCCAGGGACTGGGGTCGGGATGTGTAACTACAGTGTGATTACTCTATGGTCTGGTCTTACCAGTGACGGATACACTTCTCATCTTGACATCCAGTACACATATTTCTGATTATCACATCCAGTATGCTTACCCCTCTTGTGGAAGTGTTACATTTTGCATGTCCATTTTGTTTGATGGATTCTGGGAAATTGTCTACACTTGTGTCAGTGCTAGTATAATACAAAGAGTATAGTGACAAACATCTCAAAAGCTGACTTCACACTTCTTCGGACTGAGATGGTATCCGTTAAGCCCACTGGGCCAGTGGAAACCACAACACACAATGGTGACACCTTCACAGACGCTTTCTACGGACATCTCCGAGAAAGCATGGACCATGCAATCACAAATAAAAACAAGACCCTCTCCACCAAGGGAAAGTGGCCTGTCTGGTGGACCCCAGCCATAAACAAACTGTATAACAGATGAAGGATACTAATGCAAGACAGAGCTACATCTCCTAAAGGGAAGGCAGCTGTGATCATCACTAGTAAAAAGCTACATTCTCTCATAAAGACATCTAAGGTCAACTTGGAGACATAAATCACCAAAGACAATGAAGATAACCACACTGCCTTCTTCAGTTATGTCAGAAACCTGGGTGGGAACCCTCAGATATGCTCAGAGTTGGTACACAACAACATATATTTCAGTGACCTGACAGATATTGGCAACATTCTGGCAGACAGGTTCAGTGCAATTTTCCCCCTCCCTCACCCCCAAAAGAAGATAGTTATCACAGCTGAATGTAACCTCACTGTCATCTCGGATGTCCACGTGAGAGCCGCACTCAGCAAAGACAAGTACACAGCATCAATGGGACCTGATGGTATCCCCAGTTGCATGCTATGTGAACTCCAGAAGGAGCTAAACCCGTATATACAAATGCTATTTAACCTTAGCCTTGCTACAGGATATGTACCTGAACACTGGCGTACAACAACAGTGGTCCCACTCCACAAAGGAGATGCCTCCACAGACCCAGGCAACTACCACCACACAAGCTTAACCAGCCTTGTCTGCAAAGCTATGGGAAGAGTCATTATGGAGCTCTTAAACAGAGACATTGGTGACCTACAGACCCTTGATCCCACCCAGTTCAGCTTTGTACAGGGCAGATCCTGCCTTTTGCACCTAGTTGACTATTTTGAAACTGTCAGTAGGGCCATTGATGAGGGCTACACGGTCCACACAGCCTACCTGCGCTTGGCTAAGGCCTTTGACACAATACCCCACCGAGGCATCATAGACAAGCTCAACAGCTGAAATATAACACCATATGTCACAGGATAGGTTGCAAAATGGCTAAGAAACAGAACCCATAAAGTCGGCATTGCAGGTGCCTTGTCAGATTCAAAGCCAGTCACAGGTGGTGTCCCACAAGGATCTGTCCTGGGACCCCTCTTATTTGGCATTTACTTTTCAGATGTGAAAGCAAACATAGGAGGGTTGTGGCTGACAAAATTTGCAGATGACTGCAACCTAGGCACCATAGTGAATACATCAGCCAGCACACACATCCTACAGAATGCCGTCACAAAGACAGACAGCTGGTGCCGGAATCATGGCCTGAAACTGAATGCAACTGATGTGTAGTCATCCCCTTTGGGAGGAACAAAGTACCCACAAATCAATACATAGACAGCAACTCACTGAGCACAGAAAACAAATCAGACACCTGGGGACACATGTAGATAGTGACGTCTCATTTGACACCCATGTTGCCAAAGTGGTTAGAAAGACTTTCTATCTTGCCCACCTTATCATGAAGGGTTTTCCATCCAGATCAAAGGAGGTCATTGTACCACTATACTTCTCCCTTATCAGGCCCATGATTTAATACAAAGCCCCATTTGGTATGTACCTCACCCAGCACTTGCAACAGCTGGAGAGACCCCAAACGTACCTTACCAAGAAGATTAGGGGTCTACAACACGTCATATGCTTCCAGACTAAAGGAAATCCAGCTTTATTCAGTAGCATACCGCATACTTACAGGTGACCTATGCCTGACATACAAGACCATGTCCAATCAGGATTTGGTGGACATGCTCCACTGCAAGCAATCCAAATCCACCAGAACCATGAGAGCTAAAGATTTGAACCTCAGCACATACATGTATAGGACATGCTGGAGGGACAGAGTCATAACTCAGAGGCTTCTCACACTCTAGCAGAGTATCCCAGTTCATGTTAGACAGAGTCCCTCACTGACTCTCTTCAAGAGAAATCTGGACAACTGGATGTGAGATTGTAGGTTTACCCCAGGGTCCTCCTGTGTCACTACTAGACAGAGGCACAGTCAAGTTATTCAATTATGTAAGGGGTCATAATGTGTCACTACTAAGTCAGAGGCACAATATTCGAATCTATTCTGTACACTTATTACCACTATAAGGGGTGGCGATAGCCACATCACTATGGCTAGGCTTATAAATGCACTAGGGCAGATAGCCTAGTAGTAAACTATGAAACTATGAAACTATGGTGTATGTGTAGGTATTGTCAGTCAAGCAATATAATGTGGTTTAGGGGGCTTGATATCTTCCTGTATTCCAACATTTTTGTCTATTCCTTCTAGCATGTCGAGGGATCAGTTGCTAGTGTCCTCTCCTGCTCAGCTGGTGAACCTGGGAATATTGAGGCAATGTTACAATTGCCTCATGTACACAGACAACCCTCTCCTTCTCCCACAAAACACAAATACATGCGAGATGCAACTATATAGCCAAACTGGAGGCTGAGCTCTCTCAACATAGGACTGGCAAGACCAGAGAGGAGGAGAAGTTAACCACACACACCACAAACCCAGTCTCAAATAGCACTATCACAACTTCAAATCATACACATAAACACACAAAGACATACTCGGAGGCTCTGATCAGAAATCTACCAAAACAGCAGAGGCCACCAAAGCAGACACCCAAACAACTGCCTCCACAGGGCACAGCACATGCAACACATAGACCACAGAGTCAGTGTGCCAAACAGTCACAGCCCTTAAGACCAAACACAATGCCAGACACACTCGTCATAGGTGACTCCATAGTCAGACACACTGACGTCCCGCTCACCAGATTGAGTAAGGAGAAGGTCACAGTAAGCTGCCTATTGGGCGCTGGAATCCACCACATAATGCAAGCACTCAGGACACTCAACTGCAAGTACAAGTATGACTCAGTCATTGTCCATGCTGGTGTGAACGACCTGAGATGTACCTCCCTGGACTACATGAAAAGAGACATAGAAGAGCTCTCTGATTATGTAGCCCAGGCAGGTATGACCCTGACCTTGAGTAGTATCCTACCTTCACCAAGAATGATGCCACAATACAGAGACAAGATGATCAGCTGTAATAATTGGCTTAAACTATGGTGTCATTCAAAGGGGATCCAATGTCTGTCTGCCTGGGATGACATGCTGGACAAGCCACGCTGCTTTGCAAGGGACGGCTTGCACCTGTCACCCCTGGGCTTCCGGATTTTGGCTAAGGCTCTTGCCACCCCCATTGTGCCTTTTTTAGGCAAGGCTCAAATTCTAAACCTACCACCCTAGAACACAAAAAAGGAAAAAAACTAAGGGTAATGCTGCTCAATGCCAGAAGTCTCAACCTCAAGATGCATGCACTTGAAGCCCTTCTCAGTATGGAGAACATCGATGTCTGTGCTGTGACTGAAACCTGGTTCAAGGCTCCTGACAGCACCCCGGCACTATCAGGTGTTACCTCATATCATGCATTCCGGCCCCAAAATCCAGACAACACCAAGAAAGGAGGGTGGGTGTCCATATTCATCAAGGACACCCTCACCTCGAGGTTGGTGGCAACGCACAATGCATCGGAGACCGTCCAGGTGCAATTAACCGTAAGCAGGACTGCTCTGCAGTTTGTAGCATGTTACAGGCCACCCTCTCAAACTCAGGAACCTCACACAGCTTTCCTGAAAACACTGGAGGGGATAAATGTATCTCCAAACACCATCATACTGGGTGATTTCAACTATCCAAATATAGACTGGGATCACTACTCAAGCCCCAACACTCTAGCCCAAAGGTTCCTAGAGTTCATAAACTCAAATGCCATGGAACAACTAGTCACCATCCCCACAAGAGGAGACAACATACTAGATCTCATCATCATGAACATGGGGTCACAATGTTCAACACCAGAAGTATACCCATCATTGGTGAGATCAGATCATAAACTAATCTCACTGGAAGTCCACATCCCGCCCCCACCCCAGATAAAAAAGACCACAGTGAAGCACTTCTCAAAAGCTGACTTCACACTTCTAAAGACTGGTGTGATCTCTTTCAAGGCCCCCAAGCCAGCGAAAACCATTACCCAAACCACTGAATCACTTACAAATGCCTTCTACCAGCACCTCCAGGACTGCATGGATCAGGCAATCCCAAACAAAACAAAGACTCTTTATACCAAAGGCAAGCATCCAGTCTGGTGGACCCCAGCCATAAACAAGCTCTACAACAAAAGGAAGGAGCTACTACAAGATAGAGCAAAATCCATAGAAGGGAAGACACCCCTGCTCATTATAAGTAAAAAACTGAGATCTCTCATAAAATCATCCAAGGCAAATTTTGAGAGAAAAATCGCTAAAGACTCAAAAGACAATCATAAGGCCTTTTTTAGCTATGTTAGAAACCTGGGAGGAAACTCCCAGATATGCTCAGAATTAGTTCAAAATGATGTAAAAATCACTGAACCTACAGACATTGCCAACATACTGGCTGACAGGTTCAGTGCAGATTTCTCCTCCCCCCCAAAAGGAGAGATATCTATACCAGAGGATTGTAGCCCCCCAAACATCTCAAATGCTCAGGTGAGAACTGCTCTATCCAAGGTGAAAAACACAGCATCCATGGGACCAGATGGTGTCCCCGGTTGTGTGCTCCACGAACTCAATGAGGAATTAAACCCGCAGTTAGGGAAGCTGTTTAATCTTAGCCTCACCTCAGGATACATACCCAAGGTGTGGCGTACGGCAATGGTGGTCCCACTTCACAAAGGAGGTGCCTCCACCGACCCCGGAAACTACCGTCCCATCAGCTTGACAAGCCTGGTCTGCAAAGCTATGGAGAGGATCATAATGGAACTCATAAATAAAGACATAGGGGACTTGCAGACTTTGGATCCAACCCAGTTTGGCTTTGTCAAGGGCAGATCATACCTTTTAAACTTGGTTGACTTTTTCGAAACAGTCACCAAGGCCATTGACGAGGGCAAGGCAGTCCACACAGCCTACCTTGACCTGGCAAAGGCTTTCGACACAATACCCCACTCGGGTATCATTGAAAAACTCACCAGCTTAAATGTAAACCCATACGTCACAAGATGGGTTGCAAACTGGCTAAGTGACAGAACCCACAGGGTCAGAGTTGCTGGCGCCATGTCACACTCCAAGCCTGTCACAAGTGGTGTCCCACAGGGCTCAGTCCTGGGCCCACTTTTGTTCGGCATCTACTTTTCAGAAGTACAAGCAAACACAGGAGGATTATGGCTGACAAAGTTTGCAGATGACTGCAAACTGGGAACCATAGTTGAAAACCCATCTGACACAGACATCCTTCAGAAGGGTCTCATAGAAATGGATAACTGGTGCCAGAGCCATGGCCTAAAGTTAAACGCTAAAAAATGCATAGTCATACCCTTTGGGAAAAACAAGGTTACCCCTAGTTACCATATAGGTGGCAATCCTCTAAGCACAGAAGAGGTTATCAGAGATCTGGGCACCCAGGTTGACAGTAACCTTTCGTTTGACACTCACGTTGCCAAAGTAGTTAGGAAGACCTTCTACATTGCCCACCTGATCATGCAGGGATTCACATCTAGATCAAGGGAGGTCACTGTTCCCCTGTACTCATCACTCATCAGACCAATGATTGAGTACAATGCCCCATTCGGAATGTATCTGACCCGACACCTGCAGCAATTGGGAAGGCCCCAAAAATTCCTTACCAGAAGGATAAAGGGTCTCAAAAATATGTCTTATGCTGCCCGACTGAAGGAACTCCAGCTCTATTCAGTCGCTTACCATCTGCTCAGAGGTGACCTGTGCCTGACATACAAGGCCATGTCCAACTCGAAATTAATGAACATGCTTCACCTCAAAACCTCTAAATCCATCAGAACTACAAGGGCAAGAGACTTACACCTCAACACGGCTATTAATAGGATGTGCTGGAGGGACAGATTCATCACCCAGAGACTCCCTATGCTGTGGAACAACATCCCGGTACATGTGAGGCAGAGCACCTCGCTGGCTTTGTTCAAGAGAAATCTTGACTAATGGATGGGAGATCGCAGGTATACCCCAGGGATAACCTCAGTGTCACTGCTTGACAGAGGCACAGCAAAATAATGGGCATATTATCCTTCAAACTAAAGGGGTGGCGGAAGCCACAAAACTCTGGGCTAGGCTTATAAATGCCCTAGGGCAGATAGCCTAGTATGAACCTATGAACCTATGAACATAGGCCTGGTGTGGTTCCTGCTATTAGGACAGTGGTCTGCAGCAAGCTATATAGTAGTAGGCAGTTTTAGCCATTGGTATTTGACCATGGATAATCCATGTTGCTTCTTGTTGTGGTACCAACATGGGGGTGTGGTTATCCATGACATTTATTGCTAGTCACCCTCGTTTTGTAGCTTGTTCCATGTTTTTGCACATGTACATCAATGTATGAGGTGTGACCTGGTAGTGTTAGGGTGCTGATGTGGGCTTTGACCCAGTTTTCTATTACAGCACTGATATCTACATTCTCTATACTGTGTGCGTTTACACTGCATGCATCTTGCTGTTTATACTTCTGGCATTGGGTAGCATTACATCTAGGTTCCTATCCCTTGTGGTACCTATGAAGGTGGGTATGTGTTTTTGTGGTTTATGATTGGTGAGGGTGGATGTTAGTCAGGGTCCTCAGGTGTGCATATGGTACATGGTGTTACATTACTTAACACATGGCATTCATGCCTCAGGTGGTGCTGCAGGGCTGCCTCTGTCGGATGCACATACTACACTCCCTGTACATGTTTGGAAGCAGGTTGTGTCATGTTAGGCATCCCTGTTACTATATGAGTGAGTCGGAGGGGTATCAGTCCCAGTGTTCCTACTGAGCCAGTGCACGTGCCATGCGTTGCCTCTTTGCCAAGGCCAGGGCATACTGGGCACGCCTCCTTCTGCCTACTGGGGCAAGGTCAGGTTGTTCCTCCTCCGAGTCACCCTCTGCCTGTGGTGGCCTTGGCAATGGTGGGGGTATGTTTGGCCCAGCCCTATGCTGGTCCTGCTGCAGCTGTTTCCACAGGATCATATTATGTAGCATAGCACATATCATGATCATTTGGGTACATGTAGTTGGTGTGTATTGCAAGGCTCCACCAGATGTGTCCAGACACCGGAACCATGACTTGAGCAGCCCAAACACATGCTCTATGACATTACATGTTTGTGCGTGTGCCTCATTATGGCGTTCCTGTTCAGGTGTGTGTGCATTTCTGATGGGTGTCATCAGCCACGGCTCAAGTGCGTAACCTGCATCCCCCACTAGGTGTCCGTGTGGGAAGTCCCCACTGGCAAATGATTGGTACAGCTGCGTCAGATGCCAGATGTGGGAATCGTGGTAGCTCCCAGGGCAGCCAGCACACACATTCATTATTAAACCCTGGGCATCACACACGACCTGGCAGTTGATGGAGGGGAATCCCTTGCGGTTAATATAGGCTCTACCCCGCTCACTGGCTGGTGATTTGATGCATATGTGCATGCAGTCTATTGCACCCAGTACCTCAGGGTATCCCGCTATTTGCTGGAAGAGACGCATATTGCTGGCCAATATCTCACGGGCATTGGGGAAATATACATGATCACTGACATGTGCTGACATGGCATCCAGGAACTGGTGCAGTACCCTGGAGGCTGATGCCTGTGATATCCCCATCATATCACCAGTTGGTCTCTGGAAGGTACCTTTTGCTAGTATTCTTAGGCCAACACATACCTTGGTTTCCACTGGGATGAGTTCCCCTCTGTTGGTTCTGTGTGTGAGACGTGGCCTGCACAGCTCAACAATTTGCTGCAGAAGGTCTCTATCCACTCTGTAGCGCTCTACTATCTCGAGCTCATGTAACCCAAGGTAGGTGACCCTGGGCCTGTATACTCTCCTCCTTCTCCTCACTCTGGGTTGTCTGTCAGCATCTGCATTGTCACCACCCTCAGCAATTCGCCTATGCCTGATTATAACAGCTATGGCAGCCCCTAGCATTTCTGCTCTGAGTTCAGCTTTTTTCATTTTTCAATTCTGATAGCTTACTCCTTTCTAGTAGTATCTCTTGTGAGAAGCAGCCTGCACTGCTGTTTGCAGTGTTTCAAGTACTGGGTCGGGCTTCTAGTCTGCCTGTGTAATTGCCTGCTTCCAATTGTTTCCACCAATTAACTCCAGCAGTATCCTCTGGCAGCTTCCCTGTAATCTGGTTGTTTCCTTTTTCCTTTCTGTTTCCTCAAGGGAAGCAATGTGCACACCAGCATAAGCATGCTCACAGTGACTTAAACGCGCGCACACATCCTTACACGGTTTGAACTGGGCTGATTCATGGTAAAACGCGTGCACAAAGCCTTATACATCAGGCAACAGGCTTCCTGCTGTTTACATTGCCTTCCACATGTGCACGCCTGCGCAAACCGTTGTAAACGGTTTGCAACACGCTCCCACATGTTGAACCTGCCTTACACGTGCGCACACGCGCGCATGCACGTATATCAAGAAAGTTTGAGTGTAGGGATAGTGTGCACCCTCTATTTCCTGACTTTCCTAGTGTTCTGTTGGGACACACCTCTCTCCCTGATGTCTGTCTGTCATCTGTCACGTTACATTGTCCTCCAATGTGATACATTTATTTCTATCATCCCCCCCCCGTGATGTCACCTACCTCTTACTCTATTCCTCCCCCTTCTATAACTCTTACACTACTCAGAAAGTGCTCATTACCTATGTGGCAGTGTGATTCAGTATTGTAACCCTCATTTACATAGGATTGCCTAGTAATGCTTAGTTACATGTCTTACATGGAGCTTCCCCCCTTGACAACCACTACATGTAGGCCATATTGTTTTTGGTCTGCTAGTCCCTGCATTGTAATTCCATGTAATACATAAATCCCACAATTGTGGGCTTATAAGCTTCGGTTTTCACTTTTGAGCAGTGCACCCCATTTGCGCGGGTGTGCGCTGCAGTTAAACATCAAAATCCCACGAAAAAAAAAAAGTTAGTTTAAATAATTTTGCAACACTTTTTAATGCCAATGGCCACATATTTGGCCATTGGCATGCTAGATGAAATATATGCACCCTTTATTTGGAGCTGACATAGCTCCGTTGTCAATTTTGCAGAAATGTACTCAGTTGTCAGCTGAGTACATTTCTGCAGCTAAAACGTCCGTTACACGGACTGCTTTGGGCTTCCTGGAGCGCTCAAATACCTCATTTGCATATCTTTCAGCTGCAAATGAGGTATTGAGCATTTCCACGCCCAGTCCGTGTAAGAGACGTTTAAGCTGTCTCTTACACGGAGGTTTGGGCTGTTCCTGGATCGGGAGGCATACACGGAGGCTTACACTACTCTTAAACTCCATGTAAGCCTTCCTGAATCCTGCCCACTTTCTTGAACAGTATCTCTGAGGCTGAATATATCCATCCAACATCCTTCAAGCACACTCACACCAAGTATGATACATCTAAAATTTGCTTCCAAACCAGTTTTACCAGTGATAATAAACATATAATAAATATTATCATGAAGAACTGGCATATTTTGACTATAGATGAAGAGATTAAACATTTGGTAGGTATAAGACCAACTTTCACATATAAAAACATGAAGAATCTAAAGAGGATGTTATGTATTGAGAAAAAGATAGCATTTCCAACTGGAATAAATGTGAATAAAAGTAGCCCTGGGACCCATGCTTGTGGGAGATGCAATTCTTGTTCCTGGATATCTAAAGAGATAGCTTCTATACACCCTGAGCTACCTTATAGATTTGAGCCCAGATTTTCAGCCACCTGTGAAGATAAAAATGTGGTATACCTCGCTAATTGTGAGTCATGTTCAGTATTTTATATAGGCATGACCACGAGACGACTAAGAGACAGAATACAAGAACATCTCTATGCCATTAAAAAGACAGATCTAAAGAATGCTCTAGCTAAACATGTCTTAGAAAATCCTGACCACAAGTTTAGTTTTAGGGTATTACAAAAAAGGAATTTAAACATAAGAAAGGGGGATAACTTTAATGATTTAGAAAATTTGGAACTGAGTTGGATATTAAAACTCAGGGCTCAGTATTACCCAGGATTAAATGCATATATTAGTATTAGATCGTTTCTAAAGAAACGCAAGTAAACATAAATTATTAAATATTAATATACATGATTAATATAATATATTTTATATTTTGTATTTATGTGTATTTGATTATATACCTATATATATTATTCTGTTTTATTTTATTGTATTTACATACATAAATTTTATCATATACTTATATATAATTTTATATATTTATACATTAATTATATTTACACCATGCCTCTATCAACATGTTATAGTAAGATGTCACATTAGATGAAGCAAAGTTGACGTATTGATTCATGTTCTTATTTAATTAATATGAGATGTTGTTATGTATATTAAATATTTAGAGAGTTGTTGATTTATAAGTAATGAAAACTATAATAGTAAGACATGATTAATTTGCATGTTTTAAAGTTGTTTTAATTTAGTGTTATGTATATATATATTTTTTGGTCTAACATTGGTTTTTAATGTTATACTTTTGGTATGACATTGTCTCTAATGTTCTACATTGGTTATAGGGACATATTTTCTTTAGCTTATATGCTATTATACTACGTATATATATATATATATATATATATATATATATATATATATATATATATATATATATGAAAAGTTTTTCTATCTATTGAATAAAGTTATGTGATGCCCATGCAACTGAAGGAGTTAGCCTCACATAATGAATTAATTTAATTGTTGAATTATTTAATTGCTTATTTAATTGCTTGATTGATTTTAAATTGATTTAACTTGTATAAAAAGACGCCAGAGATTCTTTATGATTAATCTGAAGAAGCGTGCCTTTTGGATGCACGTGAAAGCGCTCATTTCCTTTTAAAATAAAGACTTGGATTTAATTTCGTGGTGGTTCGACTCCTATTTTCTACATTGTGAACACTTCTCAACTCTCCCTAATTTTGCCTCATATTTTGACTTGTTACTCAGAAAAATGTTGATTTCCTAGTAAATAGCTAAGGATCTGTCAATAATGCCATACGTTAGAATTTCATCCACACATCACTCTGAAAATGCAGGTTGATACAAAACATATCATTCTATTAGATTTTTAAGTGACATAGAAAAACATGTATAAAACTGCCCATGGTTTTGACTTGTCCTCATTATTTTTGGCTTTGTACCTGACTCTTGAACAAAGATGCATCAAGTGGGTTACCCATTCCATCCATTGTACAAAAATACATAACTTCCTTCAGGTTGTGTGCTTTGGATGCGGAGTACAGCATTTCTGGAAAGTGGGCCTGAATTTGTGCTTGAACTATACTAAAATGGCTGCTGATGCTATTGTCTCAGTCTGATTCCTGTCCACAAAAGCATCCTTTAAATGACTGGAGGAAAACATCTACAGAACATATACTTTCCCATGAGTATGCTGTATATAGTGGTGGATTTAGGCTATGATCCAAAGGCATGCACCACCACCTCCTTTTTTGATAGCCTGCTGTACATCTTGGAGTAAAAAAATAAATATGTTTAAATCTTTAGACTGAAAATCAGATTTTGTTCCAGCAAAGAGTTATACAGTTGAAAATATATCTCATTTGGCAGTGCAGCTTTCCATTTCAACTGACAGACGCTTTATTTATTTAGCTGTTTATCCAGCTGTCTATCTATCCATCTATCTATCCATCTGTCTAGCTATCTTTTGCGGTTTGTCACAAGTCCTGGTGGAAGACATAACTGGAGGAGCCAGTCAGGTGACCATATCATCCTAATATCCTGAGAGGTTCTTCCGACTGAGAATAACTGAGAAAGTAACAAGTAAAAATAAAACAGGACTCCAATAAAGGACTGGTGCTAATACAAAAAAGTACCAGGCCAACACAGCTAGACAAAAAGAAATTTATTCTAAAAAAGCAAGCTCTTTCACAGTAATCCAAACTGCTTCATTAGACTCACTCCACACAATGCAAATTCTGCTTAAATAGTAAGACACAATGAATACAATCATTTAAAAACCAACTGACGCCAATTAGAACTGTGCTGACTATTTTTAAATAAACAAACTTCAAAAATGCAATATGCCTATACAAGTCAACCACAAAAATACATGTATATAAAAATATGTATATGAACAATTATGTATAAAAATAAATCCTAAAATGTATAGTCTTCATATTATACATCCTAGCCATTTAAAATCAATTACAAGAATTAATGTTTCATGGCCCATCCTTTAAGGAAAGGTTTCAATGAAAGAACGCCATTCAAACCTGGGTCTCTATCTGCATTAAAGAGGAGAATCCACTTTGTTCTGCTAATTCTGTCTGATTTTTAATGTCTCCTCCTCTTAAACCTTCAGATATTACCTCTAGTACCAGAAACTTAAAACTGTGTCTGTACCATGCTCCATCACATGTTGGGCTAGAGCATTGTTGTCCTTGCCATTCCTAATATCTCTATAATGCTCTAAAATTCTCTCTCTAAGTTGCCAATTACTTTTACCTATATAAAAGGCATGGCAGTTTAGACAATAACTAAAATAAACAATCATCCCTTTCATCTTGCTGTTGTCTTCAACAGGTGTGGTCAGGTCTATGATTAAGTGAAGTTGCCTATGCATTTCTTTACTTCTCCATAGCTGCTTGCGCTGGAAACATCCCTTCTTATTATATATGCAGCTCAACCATTCTCTTCCCTTTACAGACTACTGTGTTCATGATTAAAGCAAGATCATACTGCTTGCAGGACATCCTTGTTTTATACCACACTCTATTATGAAATGAACCCCATTCCAACTGTGTACATTCAGTCTCACATACTTATTTACATATATTGATTTGATTACTTAATATTTCTTCACTTATGTTATATGCTTGTAAAATACTCCTGAATATTATCCTATGCCTTTCTAACATCCCCATCACGATTTTTGTTTCCACTTTTTTATTATCATCAATTAATTCCCTTATTATCCACAATAGGTCTTAACTCTCCTTTGCTTTTCTCCCAACTAGATTCTGATCAAGTAGCCTTTCTATTTACATTGTAATCTTTTAGTTACTATTCTCTTGAAAATTTTATAGTTTATGTTATTCAGTGTAGTTGGTCTCCAGTTTTTATTTCATCTGTACAAATTTATTTATACTTAATTCCTTTTTGTAGCAACTTATTCATTTCTTCTATAAATACCATTTTATGAATCGTACATTTATTTATACATACTATATTCAATTCCATCCAAACCTGTCAACCATTAGCGGACCGGAGTTCCGCTGTGGCGACCCCTAACCGGGAAAAGTCGAAAAGACAAACAAACATTTTTCAATATCTCATTCAACTCATTTTGTTTATTTTTCTCTCTAAATATTTATTATCTTCCTTGTTTAATGTTCCCCATTGAAAGAAAAGAAGTGATAGAATTATGGCAACAACATATTGGTATGAAAGATGTTTATGAAAATTGGACATACCAGGGCCCAACTATAATAGGTGCATAGGTTCATAAGTAAGTACTAGGCTATTGGCCCTAGGGCCTATCTAAGCCTAGCCAAAAGAGGTTCCCTGACTTTCTCTGCCGAAGAAAATTATTTTCCTGTGCCCCTGTTGAGCAGAGCCACAGAAGTGATCCCTGGGGTGAATTTCCTGTTTCCCATCCAATTGTCAAGATTTCTTTTAAAGAGGGCTAATGAGGAGCTTTGCTCGACATGAATGGGTAGTCTGTTCCAGAGCATGGGAAGTCTCTGGGACAGGAATCTATCCCTCCAGCATGTTATGTTTATTGTGGTGACAAGGTTTAGGTCCCTGGAGCATGTGGCCCAGAGAGATTGGGATTTCTTTAAGTGGAGCATGTCCATCAGATTTGGGTTAGACGTGGCTTTGTATGTTAGGCAGAAGTCGCCTCTGAGTAGGCGATATGTGACAGAGTAGAGCTGGAGTTTGAGACAATCTGCGTATGGAATCTGTTTGAGGCTGGTAATCCTGATAGTGAGGAATTTCTGTGCCCTTTCCAGTTGTTGTAGATGTCTTGTGAGATACATGCCAAACAGGGCATTGTACACTATAATGAGTCTGATGAGGGATGAGTAGAGAGGAACGATGACCTCTCCTTTTCTGGAGGAGAACCCCTTTGTGATGAGGTGTGCCAAGCAGAAGGATTTCCTGACTACTGTGGTGACGTGATTATCAAAGGAGACACTAATGTCCACCTGTGTACCAAGGTCTCTTATCACACTTTCAGTGTTTAGTAGGCTACCGCCTATGTGGTAGTTCAAGGGTACAGTGTTTTTCCCAAAGGGGATGACAATGCACTTCTTGGCATTCAGCTTTAGACCATGACTGACACCAAGCATCAGTCTCAGTGAGGTCTCTTTGTAGAATGTCCACATCCTTAGGTGACTCTATTATGGCTCCAAGTTTGCAGTCGTCTGCGAACTTCATTAGCCAGAGACCATCTGTATTAGCCTGGACTTCTGAGAAGTAGATACCAAACAGGAGAGGACACAGTACTGAACCCTGTGGTACTCCACTTGCACTGGTTTGAAGTCATATTTAGAGTCGGCTACATTTACTGTGTGGGTTCTGTCAGTAAGCCAGTTGGCCACCCATCTTGTGACATAGGGATTTATTCTCAGTCCAGTGAGTTTATCTATAATATCAGAGTGGAGGATGGTGTAGAAAGCCTTAGCAAGGTCAAGATAGGCTGTACGCACCACCATACCCTCGCCTACGGCTCTGGTGACTGCTTCAAAGAAGTCAATCAGGTTTAGGAGGCATGATCTACCTTTTGCATACTCAAACTGAGTGGGATCCAGAGTTTGGAGGTTACCTATGTCTTTGTTTATAAGCTCCAGGATGATGCATTCCATAGCCTTGCAGACCAGGCTCATCAGGCTAATGGGGCAGTAGTTCCTGGGGTCAATGGTGGCACCCTCTTTGTGGAGTGGGATAACCATCACTGTGCACTATTGCACAAAGCCTGAAGTGAGGGTATGGCTGAATGTGGTATTTAGGTGGGGTGCCAGTTCGTTCTGTAGTTTGTGCAGAACACAGCCTGGGATGTTGTCTGGTCCCATGGATGCTGTGTTCTTGGCTTTGGAGAGTGCAAGCTTTACTTGTGCATCCGTAATTACAGGGTCATTGCAATCTTCTGGTATGGAGATGGGTCCTTTGGGGGGGGGGGGTAAAGTTTGCACTGAACCTGTCTGCCAGGATGTTGGCAATATCAGTTGGTTCAGTAAATAAAGTGCCATTGTCCTGTAGCTCAGAGCAGATTGGAATGCTGCCATTGAGATTCTTGACATAGCTGTAGAATGCTTTGTGATTGTCCTTAGAATCCATGGCGATTTTATTTTCATAACTAGCTTTGGAGGATTTTATGAGGGATCTCAACTTCTTACTGAGGCTGACCAGGAAGTTCCTGCAATCGTGGGATTTTACTCTTTTTTGCAACAGTTTCTTCCTTCTGTTGTAGAGTTTGTTTATGGTAGGGGACCTTCCTTTTTTTGGAGGATAGCATCTTTATTCTGTTGTGGATGGCACGGTCCATGTTTGTTTATGGCAGGGGGCCACCATATTGGCTTCCTTTTTTTGGAGGATAGCATCTTGGTTCTGTTGGGGATGGCACTGTCCATGCACTTGTGTATGTGCTTATACAGTGCATTTGTATATGATTCATCAGTCGTGCCTTTATTTTCCGTCTGTATGGGTGAAGTGAAGTTTGCCACTTCTGTTTTAAGAAGCATGAGGTTGGCTTTGGAGAAGTTTTTTTTACAGTGGTTTCCTTAATGAGGGGTTGGAGAGTGATATGGATGTCTAGGGTGATTAGCTTGTGGTCGGATCTGACCAGCGAGGAGTTGACCTCTAGTGTGGAGCATCTGTTACCCATATTGGTAATGACCAGGTCCAGGATGTTGCTGCCCCTGGTGGGGGTATGGACAAGCTGATCCAGGACGTTGGAATTGATAAATTCCAGAAAAGGTTGAGCAAATGAGTTAGTACATGACTACTTTTCCCAGTTGATGGTGGGGTAGTTGAAATCTTCCAATATTAGGGTATTGGGCTGTACCTTAATATTATCCAGTATATCGAGAAACATGGAGGGGGCATGGCAGGGGATCTGTAACAAGCTACAACCTGAATTGCAGTCTTGCCCAGTGTTAATTGTACTTGGATAATTTTGGATGCATTATGTTGAGTACTAGCCTGGAGGTGTGGATATCCTTTATGAATATGGACATATGAATCTCTGGAGCCTTAAACCAGGTCTCTGTCACTGCACAGATGTTGATGTTCTCCATCTTGCCTCGAGTGAGTGCATTTTGAGGTTTAGATTTCTAGCATTGAGTAGCATTACCCTTAGATTTTGCTTGTTTGCATCTACTTTGGTGGTTAGTTTGACCTTTGAGCTTTGCCTAAAAAAGGCACTATAGGGGTGGCAAGAGCCTTAACCAGTATCCGTAATCCCAGAGGCGACAAGTGTAGGCCATCTTTGGCAAAGCGTCGTGGCATGTCGATCATGTCGCCCCAGGCAGACAGATACTGGATCCCCTGAGAATGACACCAGAAGCTTAGCCAATTGTTGAAGTCAATCATTTTATCCGTGTACTGTGGTATCATTCTGGGTGATGGCAGGATGCTACTCAGGGCTAGTGTCATACCTGCCTGGGCCACATAGTCAGAGAGCTCCTCCATGTTTCTTTTCATGTAGCCCAGGGAGTTATGTCTCAGGTCAATCACTCCAACATGGACAATGACAGAGTCATATTTGTACTTGTTGTGGAGTGACCTGAGTGCATGCATTATATGGCAGATCCTGGCACCTGACAGGCAGCTGACAGTAACTTTCTCCTTGTTTAGCCTGGTAAGAGGGACATTAGTGTGCCTGACTATAGAGTCGCCTATGACTAGTGTGTTGGGTACATTGTTTTGCCTTATGGGCTGAGGTTGAGTGGCACACTGATTTTGTGGGCTATGTGTTGTTTGGGTAGTGTTGGGGGGTGGTTGCTTGAGTTTCATCTTTGGAGGTCCCTGTTGTTTGGGAAGATTTTTATTGAGAGCCTCTGTGAATGTAGGTGTGTGTTTTGTGTTACTATGTGTGGGTTTGGGTGGTGCAGGTTTTGATGAACTATGTGTTGAGTGTGGTGCTTACCTTCTCCTCCTAACTGTCTAGTCCAATCTTGGCTGGAGAGAGCTTGGCTTCCAGTTTGGCTATATAATTGCATCTCTCACGGGTTGTAGTGCTGGGTGTTAGGAGGAGAGGGTTGTCAGTGTACATGAGGCAATTGCTACATTGCCCCAATATGCCTAGATTCATCAGATGGACAGTAGAAAACACCAGGAGCTGACCCTTAGACATGCCTGGTTAGTGCTTATTAATTTCTGTATTCCTCTTGATGATAAGTGAGGAAAGTTGAGTGCTGCAGTAATTTGTAGATTTAGTGCTTGCAATGAGTTTTGGACAAGTGCAGAGCACAAAGAAACAGTTTTGAGGGCTAAAACTAGAAAACTGTCTAGTTCTAAGGGAAAATCTGAAGAGTAGACTTCCTGGCACCAGGAATAGTTTAACCATAGTTAAGAGGCACTGCGCGGAGCGCAAAACTGCTCAAACACGGGTTTTTAAACAGAAAAATGAAAGGGATAGAAATAGCCCAAAATGCCCAATAAAAACTACAGATTCTAATCTGAAACCACTCCTCCAGGTGACAGATAGGCTACTCAAAGCTCATCACCTTTACTGATGAGCAGAGAAGCTTCCATCTATCTTAGTAAGGTCTGGGCAACACAAACTACAAAACAGCCCAGAATTCAGCAAAATCTGAAAACTAGGCTCTACTGGTTATAGAAAAGTGGGAAACTAGTAGAGAGATAGGAATTTTTTTTTTGAAAATTAGAACAGATACAGTAATACAAATACTTTTGAGGCAGTAAAATGGCTAGCGCACTTGAGTGTGTAGCCCTCAGTAATTAAACAGTTGAAAAACACTCAAAAAACAACCAATTAAAGTGCAAACAGTATCAGAATTAAAAACTGTTCAAAATAAGCAGCAAAGTTAATAAAAAATTCTCATAATAGTGCAGTTAGCAAAAATAAGCAGTAAAAAGGAAAAACAAGGTACTTAACCCACTAATAACATGTGATAGTGTCAGGAATTCCTCTACTAGATTGCCTTGCAGTGTGTATACTCACATCAGATGCACTGCGCATCTCTGCTGCTGCCACTACAAAGGGAGCAGTCCCAGCGCTCTCATTCATGCGCAATTCATGGTGAAAATGATGTAGAGTTTGTAGGTTAGATGTGGGTGAGACCATTCCTTCACCCTGTACACTCAGTGGAGTGCCATACACGAGGGAGACAAACAGTGCCTTTGTTTGTCAACTGACTGACTCATTCTGTGCCTCAACTTCATTGCATTGGTATTGTCACCTGCCTGTTGTCCTGACTCAGCCTTTATCCACCTGTGATTATACAATGCAAGCCAGATCAAACTAACTTTGATGATTATGCTACGAGACCATGTGCTGTGCATGCAACCTTTTGTATAGATATGGAGCATGCAGGTATAGAACAGATATACACCCTCAGCTGCCATTGCTGTGTGCCTACCCACCTGACTTAATGACAGAAAACATACAGTGGTAGGTAGTTTGTCTACATCTTGTATGTGCCTTGCTATTTTTTACATATTCAGAATACATACTAACCTGGTACATCTCCCTCTGACATTTGGGGTTTGACCACTTGCACTTTCTGAACATGTGTCCACTCCTCCATGTATGATACCAATGCCTTCATCATCTCCATGCAGAGACAATATGATATTCTCCTTTTCAGTTATGCTTGATTTGGGAGGTAGCCCCTAACAGAGTCTGACCCCTCTGCCACTTTACTATGTGCCTTCTTACTGACTCACCTGATCATGTTGGGGACACATCTCTGATATTGTGTTGTACAGTTCTGCCTACTGACACTATTGATGTCATAGGCCAATGTCCACCAGATGTCATTATTCAGCAGTTGGTATTACCTTTTCATAACTGGCAGTGTCCATGGGTCCTGAGTGCCTCTAGAAGGATATGTCATTCTCAGCTCATCTGAAGTTGTCCAGCCTCTGACATACACCCCCTCTTGAGGACATGATAATACCTGTAGAAACAAAAATTGTACATATAGCCCAGTGACTGCTTGGGAAAACAGGTTAAAAATTGCTGACAGTGGATTGTCATAGGTATACTCAAAATTACATGTCTGGACAGAGATAGGAGCAGAGTAGGAGCCACCAATATGTTATGGTATGGGCAGTAGAGTGTTCCAATGGTACCCCAAACCATTGATAAGAACAGACTGCCATGCAGAAGCCAACGGGGATATGCAGGGGAAGGACAAACTTCAGAGACAGTATTAGAAGGGGCTGCAGGTGACAATGGACAAATGGTCTGTAATGCTGGAATTATACCCATGAAGGCTTACTACAAGGGTCCTCACAGCATATACACACATCACACACAGTCTGTTTATGATATTCAATGCAGTGTAGAAACAGGCTGTTTTGATAGTAGGCTACATTCCCATAGATACATTACAAAAGTAGAGTTACATATCTTACTTTGGGGGGGGGTATATGTAGGTACAAGCTGCAGGTAAGTATAATGTATATTCTTTATGTACTTATACCCTGTTCCAAGACATGGGATCGTATGTTCTATAATATTATTGGAAGATATACAATGTGTTACGGGACAAGATTAGTTATTAAAATGTGTACTCATTTCAGTTTATTAATGTTGCTATAATATGATTGTTAAAAAGCAAATATAGTTTGTATGCAGGGCTGAGAAAAATACAGCTTCATAAGCAAAAATTACTGTATCTTAACTGCACTCTTTTAATATGTAATAAGGAAAAAGTACGTGTTGCATGAAGTCGAGGCATGTTAGTTACTACAAAAGGAATTTGTTATGTTGACTCCTCCAGCCTAGGAGTGTGTTTTTGCTAGGGAAGGTTTGAAACATCCTAGGTCAGAAACAAGATCCCTTAGAAGCAGGTGGATCATGTATAGAAAGGTGTTCACATGAAGTCCAAGGTGAAAATCACAAGGGATGAAGACATTTGCAAAGTTTTCTATTAGTTAGAATAATCATAATGTACTAAAACTACATGACCAGTTTTGATAAGAAAGTGTATAAAAAATGTAGTCTGTCTCTCTTCAGAGGGACTTATTTAACATCGGATATTACCATTTTCTCCCAGAGCTGTAAGAATAAGATTTTTGTTTGCAAATCCTGAAGTGTTGTTCCTGACTGAAGGCATATAAGATAAATTCTTTTTATGACTATAACAATTTGATGCCGTTCTCTGGATCTGAACTTTGGTATTGCTGCAGCACATTTTAGAATAGGGCCCATCACAGATTTTCTGAGAATTCCACACTGCTTTGTATGGAATTGTCAGAGACTCAGATGTGGGCTATTCAGGGTGTGCAAACATAGTAGCCTTGGCAGGGAAATTGTTTTGTAAGGGGAAAGGGTTGGTTTGTGTTTTTTTCTTTCTTTCGACAATTATAGAAAAAATGTAAGTTCATGACTGTGTTTGTACAATAAGTGCATGACTGTGTTTGTAGTACAAGTGCATGACTGTGTTTTTGTTTGACTGAGTTGTCTGTGAGGTACACAAGTAATAGTGGGAGGACCCCACAGCAAATGAGTATAGTTAATGTATGTGCACATACAATAAAGGAAAAATTAACACAAGGAGGCGCCTTGTGTCCAAGGCGGTACCCTCAGGATTGAAAGGTAAGAAGTATGAGCGATGTTTTATTCTGTCAATGCATGAATGTATGAGAGAAAGAAAAGAAAAAGTTAAAAGTTAAAGTTAAAATAAGTTCATGAGCCCGCCACATGATTGGGACGTAGACTATACAATAAGTTCATGAGCCCACCACATGATTGGGACGTAGACTATATACTGTTAAAACAAATTCATGAGCCTACCACATGACAGGATGTAGAGATATGCATTGTTAAAATAAATTCATGAGCCAAAAGCATGCTGGGACTTAGTGTGATTGTGTGAAAGTACCCATAGTGGGTCCAAAACAGTGGTCAGTTCTGGACACAGTACCTATACACCCTGTTATCTGAACCACAGTGCTGGAGCTGAACTTTTGAGCTCGCACCAGGACGAAAGCAAGGGGCTGCTGTAGGAAAAAGCTGATCGAAACCTCTCAGTTGCTGCATTCCGATAGAATTCCTACCCTTCCCTCCCTGTATGGTGTGTGGATTACTACAGTTATTTTTTGTCTTCAGAACTGCCACGATCCAGGAATTGCAAGGTAAGTCTAACATTTTTATTATTACTTATTTATAAAATAAGAAAAATGGGAGCAAAGATAAGCAAGCAAGATCAAATCCCTGAAAAGGGAACACCTGCATATTTTATGTATTTTAATTATGGGAAGGAAAGTTGTAAATATTTGCATGACTGGTTTCAGCTTACTAAGAATTGTGCTGGTGGGGTATTTCCATTAAATGGAACTTATGCTAAGACTAAATTGCTGATATTGAAAGGTATTTTGGAAGAAAAGCAAAGTAAGTGGGGAACAAATGACAGCATTTTATTCTTGGTACAGTAAAGCACTTAAAAGGAAAAAGGAGTCAACATTAAGAGGGTTGCAGGATGTTAATAAAAAATTGTTGCAACAAATAAAAGAGGTTAAAAAGGCAGTACAGACCAGTAAAAAGGGATCCCTTTATCCTGTCTTAGCAGGTTTGGAACAAACTGTGGATGGCAAGAAGGCAGAAACTTCTGAAGAGGATGATAGGTGCCAGGATCCGCCACATAACGCACGCACTCAGGTCACTCCACAACAAGTAAAAATATGACTCTGTCATTGTCCATGTTGGTGTGAATGACCTGAGATGTACCTCCCTGCACTACATGAAAAGAGACATGGAGGAGCTCTCCGATCTTGTAGCCCAGGCAGGCATGACCCTAGCCCTGAGTAGCATCCTGCCATCACCCAAAATGATACCACAGTACAAGGACAAAATGATTGACTTCAATAATTGGCTAAGCTTCTGGTGTCATTCTAAGGGGATCCAGTATTTGTCTGCCTGGTACGACATGATCGACAGACCACGATGCTTGGCCATTGATGGCCTGCACCTGTCGTCCTTGGGATTCCAGATACTGGCTAAGGCTCTTGCCACCCCTATAGTGCCTTTTTTAGACAAGGTTCAAATGACAAATTCACCACCGTAACAGGTACAAGCAAGCAAAATCTGAGGGTAATGCTACTCAATGCTAGAAGTCTAAACCTCAAAATGCACTCACTCGAGCCACTCCTTAAAATGGAGAACATCGACATCTGTGCAGTGATAGAGACCTGGTTCAAAGCTCCAGAGAGCACCCCTGCATTACCAGACTATAATTCATACCACACCTTTCGGCCACCTAACCTGGAACGAAGCACTAAAGGTGGAGGTGTGTCCATATCTGTTAAGGATATCCACACCTCCAGGCTAGTTGCACAGCATAATGCATCTGAGATTATCCAAGTGCAACTAACTCTGGGCAAGACCGCAATCCAAATTGTAGTTTGCTACAGAACCCCCCCATGCCCCAGGATTCCCACTCCTCATTTCTTGATACACTGGAAGGTATTAGGGTACAACCCAACACCCTAATAATGGGCGATTTCAATTACCCCACCATTAACTTGGAAAACTACTCATGTACCAACTCTTTTGCTCAACGTTTTCTGGAAATCATAAATTCCAGTGCCTTACATCAACTTATTCACCCCCCCACCAGGGGCAGCAATATCCTAGACCTGGTCATTACCAACATGGGCAACCGGTGTTCCACACCAGAGGTCAATTCCTCATTGGTCAGATCTGACCACAAGGTAATGGCCCTAGACATCCACATCCCGCCCCCCACCCCCCAATTAGGGAAACCACCGTAAAAGACTTCTCCAAAAACAACTTCACACTTCTTAAGACAGAAGTGGCAAACTTCATGACACCCATGCAGATGGACAATTGAGGTACGAATGCTGAATCCTACACAAATGCACTTTATAAGCACTTACACGAGTGCATGGATCATGCTATCCCTAATAGAACCAAGGTGCTATCCTCCAAAAAAAGGAAGCCAATCTGGTGGTCCTCTGCCATAAACAAACTCTACAACAGAAGAAAGAAACTGTTGCAAAAAAGAGTAAAATCCCATGACTGGAGGAACTCCCTGGTCAACCTCAGTAAGAAGCTGAGATCCCTCAGAAAATCCTCCAAAGCTAGTTACGAAAACAAAATTGTCACTGACTCTAAAGACAACCACAAAGAATTCTATAGCTATGTTGAGAATCTCAATGGCAACACTCAGATCTGCTCTGAGTTACAGCACAATGGCACTAAATATACAGAACCAACTGATATTGCAACATCCTGGCAGATAGGTTCAGTGATAACTTTACCCCCCTCTCACTCCCTAGAGGGCCCATCTCTATACCAGAAGAATGCAAATTTCCTGTAATCACAGCTGCACAGGTAAAAAACATACTCTCCAAAGCCAAGAACACAGCATCCATGGGACCTGACAATATCCCAGGCTGCGTTCTACACAAACTACAGAATGAACTGGCACCCTACCTAAGTACCATGTTCAATCATAGCCTCACCTCAGGCTTTGTGCCCACTGAATGGTGCACCGCGATGGTTATCCCACTCCACAAAGGGGGAGCCACAACGGACTCTGGGAACTACCGCCCCATTAGCCTGATGAGCATGGTCTGCAAGGCCATGGAATGTATCATCATGGAACTCATAAACAAAGACATTGGTAATCTCCAAACTCTGGACCCTACCCAGTTCAGATTTGTAAACGGCAGATCATGTCTCCTAAACCTGATTGACTTCTTTGAAGCAGTCACCAAAGCCATAGATGAGGGTAAGGTGGTTCACACAGCTTATCTAGATCTCGCCAAGGCTTTTGACACCATCCCCCACTCTGGAATTATAGATAAGTTCACTAAACTAGGTATAAATCCCTATGTTACAAGATGGGTTGCCAAGTGGCTCATGGACAGAACCCACACTGTGAAAGTAGCAGACTCCAAATCTGACTTCAGACCAGTGACAAGTGGAGTACCACAGGGTTCAGTCCTGGGTCCTCTCCTATTTGGTATCTACTTCTCTGAAGTACAGGCTAACATAGAAGGTCTTTGGCTAACAAAGTTTGCAGATGACTGCAAACTAGGAGCCATAATCGAAACTCCTAACAATGTGGACATACTACAAAAGGGTCTCACTGAGACAGATGCCTGGTGTCAAAGCCATGGCCTGAAGCTCAATGCCAAAAAGTGTATTGTCATCCACTTTGGTAAAAACTCTGTACCCATGAACTACCACATAGCTGGTAGTCTACTTAATGTCGAAAATGTGATAAGAGACCTTGGAACACACGTGGACAGTAGTCTCTCTTTTGATAATCACATCGCCACAGTGGTCAGGAAATCCTTCTACATGGCTCACCTCATCACAAAAGGCTTCTCATCCAGAAAAAAAGAGGTCATTGTTCCCCTCTACTCATCACTCATTAGACCCATTATAAAGTACAACGCCCCTTTTAATATGTACCTCACAAGACATCTATAACAACTGGAAAGGCCGCAGAAATACCTCACAAAGTGGATTACTGGCCTCAAACCAATGCCCTATGCAGACCGTCTCAAAAAACTCCAACTTTACTCCATCACATATTGCCTACTCAGAGGCGATCTCTGCCTAACATACAAAGCTATGTCAAACCCAGAGCTGTTGGACATGCTCCACTTAAAGAAATCCCAATCCCTCTGAGCTACACGCTCTAGGGACCTAAACCCTGTCACCACAATAAACAGAACATGCTGGAGGGATAGATTCCTGTCCCAGAGACTTCCCATGCTCTGGAACAGACTACCCATTCATGTCGAGCAAAGCTCCTCATTAGCCCTCTTTAAAAGAAATCTTGACAATTGGATGGGAAACAGGAAATTCACCCCAAGGATCACTTCTGTGTCTCTGCTCGACAGGGGCACAGGAAAATAATTTTCTTGGGTGGTGAAAGCCAGGGTGCATTTTTGGCTAGGCTTATATAGGTCCTAGGGCCAATAGCCTAGTACCTACCTATGAACCTATGAACCTAAGTAGCTACTGCACCCCCACCCCCCTATGCACCAGTATGGGTACCTCCTGTACAAGACTCTGTTGTTTCTCAGATCCCTACCTTTTGGTCTACTGTCCATTGGACACCCAGTTCACATGATACTGGTACATCTCAGACTGGTTCCCCTGTTCAATTTTTATCTTCTGAATAGGCATCTTTTGAGGGGGGGGGTCTTCTTCCTAGCCTTCTCAGATAGCTTCTACTTCCCCAACAGGGGCATTAGCATTTGACACGCCTGTATCTCACCATGCACGCTCACATGACAGGGTACAACAAGAGATTACAACCTCTGGAGGGGATCTATTTGCACCTCTCAGGGAAATTTTGGGGGCTAACAATAGGGAACTTGTTCATCGTCCTTGGACCCCTGCTGATTTGCATACTATGTCTGAAGATATTCCAAATATTAGAGAAGTTCCATTAAAATTCAAAGAAAAATTAAAAACTACAATAGAATGTTACAATTCTACTTTGACAGATTTAAATCAACTGCTGTGGGTAGTTACTTTAGATGAAATAAGAAAGCAGTTACTGGAAAAGGTTGAGATAACAGATTTCACTCTCACAGGGAATGCATTAACAGATAGACAGCATTGTTAAACAAGATTACGGATGTGTGTTAAGTTAGGACTGACTGGTCTAAAATGCAGGCATGTAAACAAAATAAAGAGGAAGCCCCTGCAGACTATTTGAGTTGCCTTAAAACAGTATTTGCTAGACATTCTGTAATACCAGACCCAGAAGAGCAAGCTAAGCCAGCTTTTGCAGCAGCCGTTGTGCAGAGTGTGCAAACCCTTGTACAAAATCAAATAAAGGAAGTGCTCATAGACTGACAAGGAAAGGACTTGGAGTCTTTATTAAGTGCTGCAAATCACTGTAGAGAGTATCAGGAAAAATGAAGGAAGGATACTGAGGATAATCTGTTAACTTTACAAATCAGGCAGCTGGAGAACCCAAGGGGCCGAGGCAGAAGCAGGGGTAGAGGAATTGCTAGAGGATTTAGCAAAAGCGCTGACTGAAGGGAACATGGTGCAGCTGGTTGGCAACAATGAGCTGGCAGTGCCGCTCTGACTTCATCTAACACATCTTGCTTTAATTGTGGAGAAGCAGGACATTGGAGAGAGGAGTGCCCACACAGGCAAATGCAGAGAGTCCAAGATACTTGGACTGAATGGTAACCAAATTATAATAATGCAGCTTTTCCTCCACCGCCTCCACAGATTGAAAGGAATCAACAAGTTCCATACTGACTAGGTCAAAAAAATAATACAGACGTGAATCTTAACCCTCTACTGCCAACAGAGCAAAAAGGACCCTACTTTAAGATGAAAATAAATTCATAGAAAACCCCATTTCTGGTGGACACTGGAGCCACTAGGTCAGTGTTAAAAATTACTTCAGATTGTCAAATAACATTATCAGAGCATAAAGTAAAGGCAGTTGGAGTAACAAATACTACGGTTATGTATCCTGCTTCAGAACCCATCCCCATTTCTTTAGGCCTGATTGAAGAAAAGTATTTTTTTCTTTTGAGTACTACTGCACCTGTAAATCTGCTAGGAAGAGATTTGTTATGCAAGCTGGGTTGTACTATTTACTGTACCCCAGAAGGGGTGTATCTAAATGTTCCAACAGACTCAGAGGGGGAAGTATTGGCAGTTTTCGCAGAAGCTGAGGAACAGCCTGATGGAAGCATACAGGCAGATGGAGAATTACTACAGCAGGTACCTGCCAGCTTGTGGGCTAAGCATGCAAATGAAGTAGGTTTACTGAAATCAGCAGAACCAGTAAGAATAAAATTAAATCCATCAAAACCTCTCCCTAGAGTTCCACAATATCCACTAAAGCCGGAAGCAGAGAAGGGAATCAATACTGTAATTCAGTCTCTAATACAGCAAGGAATAATAATACCAGCTAAAAGTCATTGTAATACTCCTATTTTTCCAATGAAAAAGCCAGGGAAGGTACTTATAGATTTGTACAAGACCTAAGGGCTGTAAATAATACAGTACTGCCTACTTTTCCTGTTGTTCCAAATCCAGCAACACTACTGAGTTTCATACCACCTGCAGTTAGTTACTTTTCTGTAATAGATTTATGTCCAGCATTCTTTTCTCTGCCAATTCACCCTGACAGTCAGTTTGTTTGCTTTTACTTATCAAGGACAGCAATATACCTGGACATGTTTGCCACAGGATATACTAAATCCCCCACACAATGTGTGAGAGATGCAATTACATTAGGAACCTAGAGTCCAAGATCTCTCCCTCACAAGCCAGCATATCTGGCACTGAGAAAGCTGTCAGCACAATCACTACACCTCAAACACCACCCACACCTACACAACACACACACACACACACATATATGTGGAGGTCCTCAACAAAAACATACCCAAACAAAGGAGACCGTTGAGGCAAAAACCTCTGAGGCAAATACACGCGTGATCTCCTCAGCCCTCCACACCACATACCACTCATAGTTCACGCACCTTTGTCCCACAACCACTAAGACTTAACCATAAACCCAACATATTAGTCATAGGTGACTCGATTGTGTAACACACAGAAGTGCCTCTCACCAGACTGGTTAAGGAGAAAGTCACAGTTAGTTGTCTGTCAGGGGCCAGAATCCACCATATCACACATGCACTCAAGTCTCTCAACAACAAGTACTGTTATGACTCTGTCATAGTCCATGTTGGTGTGAATGACTTGAGACATACCTCCCTGGACTATATGAAGAGAGACATGATTGAACTCACTGAATATGTGTCCCAGGTAGGTATGTCCCTAGCCTTAAGCAGCATTCTACCGTCACCCAGAATGATGTCTGAATACAAACAGGAAATGATTGACTTTAACAATTTGCTAAGTTTCTGGTATCATTCCAGGGGGATCCAGTACCTGACAACCTGGGAAGATACGATCGACAGACCATGATGCTTTGCCAGAGATGGCCTGCATCTGTCTCACCTGATTCTGGCAAAGGCTCTTGCCTTCCCTATAGTGCCTTTTTTTAGGAAAAGTGATGAGGTTAAAACTACCAACATAAAAATTTCAACAAAACACATATTAAAGGTCATGCTGCTAAACGCTAGGAGTCTAAACACGAAACTGCATGCATTGCAAGCATTCCTAACCCTGGAAAATACTGACATCTGTGTGGTCACAGAAGCCTAGTTCAAAGATGCAGAGAGCACCCCAGCCTTACCTGATTACTCATCCTATCATACATTCAGACCCCAAACTGTGGGTAGTAAAGCCAAAGGAGATGGAGTTTCAATATATATTAAAGACATACACACCTCCAGCCTGGTCAAACAGTATGATGCACAGGAGACACTCCAGGTGCAGTTAACTATTGACAAGACCCTTATACAAACAATAGCTAGCTACCAGCCCCCAAATCTGACCCAAGATGCTCAAACTGCCTATCTAGACCTCTTCAAATCTATCAAGCTTCAACCCTTTACCCTGATCCTGGGTGACTTTAACTACACAGACTGGAAAAACTACTCTTGTCAGAACACAAATACCCAGAGATTCCTCAATTTTGTAAATACAAATGCTTTGAAACAGCTAGTCATTACCCCCACAAGAGGTGATAATATCTTGGATTTGGTATTAACCAACATGAGTAGCCACTGCAGCATCCCTGCAGTATCATCCTCCCTTGTAAGATCTGACCATAAAACGGTTATGTTTGAAGTCACCATCTCCCTCGACCCCCCTCTAGCTTAGGGTCAATCAAAACTTCTCCAAAGCTGATTACAGCCTTCTGAGGGATGGTAAACAGCTTCACAGCCCCCTCCCCCTCTTTGGAAACTGGCACCAGTATCCAAAACTATACCAAATTACTATACAAACATTTATATAGATGTATGGAATCAGGAATACCTGACAGGACTAAATCATCCTCCGCAAAGAAGAGTAAACCTGTTTGGTGGACATCTGCAATAAATAAACTCTATAACAGAAGAAAAAAATTGCTGACCAGGACCAAGAAGGATCAGGTGCCCAATTGGAAGCAATCTCTCCTTAGCCTAAACAAGCAAATAAGAGCACTAGTGAAATCCTCCAAAGCAAACTTAGAGTCCAGATTGGCCACATCTAGAGACAACCATAAGGCCTTCTTCACCCAGATCTGTTCAGAACTGATGGTCAAGGACACCACATATACAAATGCCGTAGATATAGCAAACTTGCTGGCTGACAGGTTCAATGAAAATGTCACCCCTCTGCCCCCCTTCAATAAATCAGGACATTCCTAGTACCTGCCCCTTCCTCTTATATCTAGAAATCAGGTCATTACTGCTCTCTCAAAGACAAAAAATACAGTCTCCATGGGACTTGATAACATCTCAGGCTGCATCCTACATGAACTCAGTCAGGAACTTGCAGCACCATTAGGCACCCTATTCAACCAAAACCTGAGTACTAGTTTTGCCCCAGCTGAGTGGAGGACAGCCACTGTCATCCCTTTACACAAAGGTGGAGCATCCACTGATCTGGGAAATTATAGACCCATAAGCCTAACTAGCCTGAACTGCAAGGCCATGGAATGGATTATCATGGACCTCATAAACAAGGACATTGGCAACCCCCAAACACTCGATCCCACATAGTTTGGCTTAGTCAATGGGAGGTCGTGTCTGTTAAATTTGGTTGACTTTTGAGACAGTCACCACAGCCATGGATGAGGGTAAGACAGTGCACACTGCCTACCTTGACCTGGCTAAAGCTTTCGACACTATTCCCCATTCAGGCACAATAGATAAACTCTCTCAACACTCAGGCATAATAGATAAACTCTCTCAACTAGGCATCAATCCTTATGTTACCAGATGGGTAGCCAACTGGCTCACTGATAGAACCCACCTAGTCAAAATAGGGGAAGCCACCTCAAGCTGTAAACCCATATTGAGTGGCGTACCCCGGGGTTTGGTCTTGGGGCCTCTGTTATTTGGGATATACTTTTCTGAGGTACAGGCCAAAACCAGTGGGCTATGGCTGACCAAATTTGCAGATGACTGCAAATTGGGAGCTGTCATCAATTCCCCTAGTGACGTGGACATCCTCCAAGAGGGTCTCACCCAAACAAAAGACGGGTGCCAGAAACATGGCCTCAAGCTGAATACAAAAAATACATCATCATCCTCTTTATGGAGAGAGATGTTCCCAAAAATTATCACATTAATAACATTCTAAGCATGCAGTCAGTCATGAGGGATTTGGGCACCCAGATTGATAGCAGCCTGATGTTTGACCACCATATTGCTTCCATTGTACAGAAAGCTTTCTATATGGCCCACCTCATAAGTAAGGGTATCTCATTCAGGGAGAAGGAGGTCATAACATCCCTGTATTCTTCCCTTATAAGGCCCATTATTGAGTACAGTGCCCCATTTGGCATGTACCTCGCAAAGCACATGCAGCAGCTGGAGAGACCACAGAGGTTCCTCACCAGGAGAATCCAGGGCCTAAAAATCTGCCATACACAGATAGGCTAAAAGCCCTATGCCTCTACACTGTTTCATATAGACTCCTCAGAGGTGGCCTCTGTCTGGCATACAAGGCGATCTCAGACCCTGCCTTAATGGGACTGCTGCATATCCGCAAGTCAAGCTCCACTCGAGTAACCTACACATGCGGCCTCAACCTGGTCTGTGACATCACTAGAACCTGCTGGCAGGACAGATTTGTGTCCCAGAGACTCCCCCATCTATGGAATAAACTCCCTCTCCACATCAAGCAGAGCACCTCTTTACCTCATTTTAAGTGCAGTCTGGATAACTGGATGGGAAATAGAAAATACATCCATGGGATTTCACCCATGTCCCTGCTGGACAGGGATATTGGGTGCTGATTTGTCTATGCTTGGGCTAAACTCTTGGCTAGGCTTATAAGGGCCTCAGGGCCAATAGCCTAGTAACTTCCTATGATCCTATGATCCTTCATTATTTTCTCAAATTCTGAAAGAAGATTTGGAGAATGTGACATTTCCGGGTGGGTCTGTGTTAGTACCATATGTAGATTTACTGACAGTATCAAATTCCTTTCAGCAATGTCAACAGGATACCTTGCATCTTCTGACTATCCTTGCAGAGAAGGGACACAAAGTGTCCAGGAACAAAAATGAACCACAATCTCGGAACAGCCAAATAATCCTCCACTTTATTGTAGTACACGATGCAAAATCTCACTTTAGGCAAACAATAAATCAAGCGCTTTCGCCTGATAAATATCAGGCTTTTTCAAGACAAAGTATACAACGGATGTGCTTACATTTAAATACTAGTGACAATAAAACCTTAATTGGTTAATAACAATTATAAAAACAATTATAAAAACTAATGAGTGCATTTTAAAGTGCTAGTGCTTTCTAGTATAAACTATACGATCACTGTTAGTAAGCTGTTGTAAACGCTTTGATAGAAAACTTTAAACAGAACTTATTAAAGGATCAGACAACATAAAGTTGAATAAACCACATCCTTTAAATAACATACATTTGTCCGTTTTATGAGTGTCAATTGATACTAAAAAAACAAATACATATGCACTCCTACAACTTACAACCTAATAAGTCTGTGAAAGCCTTGTAAATCAAATCAATACAGACTGTTTTTTAAAATGCTCAACTAAATGTGCCTAAATAGGCCGAATGAATTAAAAGCCATAAGAGTCTCTGAATACTTTAAAAATCATTTAGATAAAATTAATACACAAAATATGTATAAAGAGACTACAAAATACATGCAAACATTTCATTGTTGATGTGACCATAATGCTCGTGGGAAATAGGCTACCATACTGAATTGGAAAATGGGAATATCAATAGTATAAAAAGTATAAAAAGCAGACAAATTTGACATATTTACCTATAATGTCTAATCTTACTGAAAAAGTTAATTTTGACAAATGAACCACAAATAAGATTAAAAAGGAAATGTTATTCAATACCCCATGTGTATGTAGTATTAAATACTACTAAAACTCACCATTATACTAAAATTCATCTATAAAATTCCAAATATAATAAATAGGTAATAAATATATATTAATACTTTAATGAAAGTAAAAACTAAATAGTGTGAAAACTAAATTTAACTTTAATATTAAAACCTTAAACACATGCTTGTGTATCAAAATGTGTACTATTATAACCGAGCTCGTCTAATTTTTAACACACTTTTGATACTAATTGCATCATTCATTCCCAGGGGTTTTGTGGCATTCAACTTAATCTGCCATAGTAATTCTTTGTACTCCAAAGAAGCCTCCCATTCACCACCTCTGGGGTTCTGTGGCACCTGTTCTAAAATTAGAAACTTTAAGGACATATTAGGGCAAACTAAAGAGTGCTTGTGAAATGCGTTTGATTCTTCCTTACTTTTAATTTCATATAAATGCTCATAGACTCTTTTACAGTGTTCTTTCTGTCTTCCCTACATAAAATCCAGAACAGTTTACACAGAAGCCTAAATATACTGAACCTTTTGTGGCACAGTTGTAGTAGTTTGTAGGAGCAATTCTAAATTTTCTAGAAGCAATATAGTACTTACTGTTGTTGTAGATGTAATTACACTGCCTACAAGCTCCACATTTGTATGTTCTTACTTTAGATTTATTATTGAGGGAAATCTTTGTGTCATGTCTCTCAAATAAACCTTTTAAGTTGATGTTTCTAGTACTAACAAAATTAGGTTGTACTGCTGTAAAATTCCTAATTTCCTCATTAGATTTTAAAACAGGCCAATATTTTAGAATAAGTTCTCTGAATCTTGCTGAGTCGCTGTTAAAAGTGTGAATGAGTGTGCTATGAGTTTCTTTCCCTTCATTAGTATTCAAAATTGTAGGGAAGTTGGTGCCTTTACCTAACAGTGGTGCAAATCTATCCAATCTTAGCTTTGTTTACTTCTTCAAATACTTTTTCAAATAACCGTTTGGGGTAATTTCTTTCTAAAAACATATTTTGTAAAGTTTCTGCTTCCTTTAAAAATAAATCTGTGGTACTACACATTCTAGCTGCTCTGATTAGTTGGCCTTTCAAAATTCCTCTCTTTGTGCCAAAGGATGCCCACTATCAAAATGAAGATATGAATTTGAAAAGGATGGCTTCCTATAAATGGTTGATTCAAAGCTTCCTGTATGCAAATTCTTCACAAGCAATACATCCAAATAATTAACTGTAGTCTCACTAATGTTGTAAGTAAACCTTAAAAAATCTGTTGACTCATTGATGTACTCAAAAAAATCCTTAAATTCTTGTAGTGAACCATTCCAAAATACACAAATGTCATCCAAAAAACGTTGGTAGTGGGCAATATTTTTGGCCCAAGTCGAAGTGAATACATATTTCGTTTCCCACATGTGCAACACAATGTTGGCGTAAGCAGAGGCACAAGTTGTGCCCATCGCCACACCTTTCATTTGTTTAAATAATTCACCATTAAAAAATATGTAATTGTTGTTTAAAATCAACTCCATAAACTCAACCATTAATCTGTTAACATTTGCATTAAAATCACCTGAGGTTACCAAAAATTCATTAAATAATTCTAAACCTTCCAAGTGTGGAATGCTTGGGAAGAGTTCAACAACATCAATGGTCACTAAGTATTTGGTTTCTTCATATAATTCTGTTCTAACATTTTTGAGAAACTCCCAAGAATCTTTACAAACAAACTTTAAGGATTTAACAGTTTTTTTCAAGGAAATGTCAATAAACTTGCCAAGAGGTTCAGTAATACCACCACCACCGGCCACAATCGGCCAAACTTCAAAGGATCCAATCCTTTGTGCACCTTAGGAATCCCAAATATTGTGGGGGTAACTGGTTTGTTGACAAGTAAAAAGTTGAATAATTTTTCATTTATAGCTCCTTGCATTAAATTATCATTTAGAATATATTTGATTTTTGAGTATGCAATGTTAACTTCATTAGTGGAGACAATAGTATATTGCTCAGAGTCATGTAGGATGTCAAACATTGATGCCTCGTAGTTGCACCCATACATTAAAACAACCCCCCCCCTTTTATCTGGCTTCATTATTCTTATCTTGTCAGCTTTCATGAGATTAATAAGCTGCAAACATTCTGACGATAAGTTCTGTACTTTAGAAGTGTTACTATTGAAATTGTTCCGAATGTCCCCTTCTACTAACTCTTCAAAAGTTTTCAGTACTGGGTGTAGGGGTGGGTTAGATGTACTTGCTCTTGAAAATTTTTCTTGTACATGTTCCTGCCCTTTAAACCAAACGTTGAGGTTAAGTTTTCTAGTAAACAATTTCAATTCTATAATTGTTCTCGTAACATCTAAAGGGCGCATGGGCACAAAATGAAAGCCTTTAGTAAATAAATCGAAGTGTGTGTTGCAAATCTCTGTATCAGTGAAATTGTACACTTTAAAATTATTCTTAGAAATAATCGAGTATGGTGTGCTAGCTGTATCAAACACATTTTTTCTAATAGATGCTACCTGATCTCCCCCATTGTGTAATACTACCTCTGTTGGTTCACCCAGTTCCTTTGCTGGTAGAAAGGACCCCAGTTGTTGGTCCTGCCTGGGGGAAATTGAAAAACCTGCTGCCCGTTTCTAACATTTGAATTAGATTTTTGTGCAAGCCTTTCACTTCTACGTGGACCGTCTACCGGCGAATCAATGTTGTCAGCATTGACCTCCCTGTTGAATCTATTATTTGTGTTGTAATTTGCCTTATAGGCTGGTTGGTATGCAATACCATTCCTATATTCATTAAGATCTCTTTCCAGTTTCCTAACCTTTCGGTTAACAATCTTAATGCAATGTTGATCAACATCATGAAAAATGTGGTCATAATCTCTCTTAACCTGAACAAAATTAGTGTCAGTGACCACATCATCGTTTAATTTGTTCAAGTCCACTAGAAGTGTTCCAAGTTTAGTTTCATAGTCTTTTAGCATCAATTTGATCATTTCTAGACCTGTTTTATTAAAAAGCTCTGTTAGTTCTTTAAAAAGTGTGGATCCTGGTATTGCATTATTAGGAAATTTGGTGTACCGAAGGCCTTTGGGGACCCTCTGAACTCGAAGGCATTCAGCCAAATAGTCCACTTCAAGTTGCATTGCCTTGTATACATATAATTTATCACTAAATAATTTAAAATTGTCAATAGAAGGTTCATTATCAACATCACAACGAGAAAATGTACCTGAATTAAAAGCAAACTGCTTGGTAGTCCAAGCGTTGAAGTTAAAAGATGCTCTTGTAGTCTCCACCCCACCAGCTGAAGTGGAAGGAAGGTTGCTCAATCCCTCACCGGCTCCTTTTTGCGTTGCCGGTTTAAAAGCAGAAAGAATTGACTGCTTTTTTCCATTAGCGTTAATGGCACTTTTATTCTTTTCAAGTCCTTGCAATTGATTACACGGGACTTCACCAGTATCCGTTTGCCTCAAAGAGGCAGTAAGCTGGGTTAAAAGGTTCACCACCTGGCGAAATTCTTCCCGAGTTACGGGAACATCATCCGGCACATCCTTGAGAATGCATGGTGTTGCATCGAAGTCGGACTGGCTGGCCCTTTCAGTCATGGTTAACGAAGCTACTCTAAATCAGACCAACAGTTTCCAAAACCAAGAACAAAAACGAACCACAACCTCGGAACAGCCAAATAATCCTCCACTTTATTGTAGTACACGATGCAAAATCTCACTTTAGGCAAACAATAAATCAAGCACTTTCGCCTGATAAATATCAGGCTTTTTCAAGACAAAGTATACAACGGATGTGCTCACATTTAAATACTAGTGACAATAAAACCTTAATTGGTTAATAACAATTATAAAAACAATTATAAAAACTAATGAGTGCATTTTAAAGTGCTAGTGCTTTCTAGTATAAACTATACGATCACTGTTAGTAAGCTGTTGTAAACGCTTTGATAGAAAACTTTAAACAGAACTTATTAAAGGATCAGACAACATAAAGTTGAATAAACCACATCCTTTAAATAACATACATTTGTCCGTTTTATGAGTGTCAATTGATACTAAAAAAACAAATACATATGCACTCCTACAACTTACAACCTAATAAGTCTGTGAAAGCCTTGTAAATCAAATCAATACAGACTGTTTTTTAAAATGCTCAACTAAATGTGCCTAAATAGGCCGAATGAATTAAAAGCCATAAGAGTCTCTGAATACTTTAAAAATCATTTAGATAAAATTAATACACAAAATATGTATAAAGAGACTACAAAATACATGCAAACATTTCATTGTTGATGTGACCATAACGCTCATGGGAAATAGGCTACCATACTGAATTGGAAAATGGGAATATCAATAGTATAAAAAGTATAAAAAGCAGACAAATTTGACATATTTACCTATAATGTCTAATCTTACTGAAAAAGTTAATTTTGACAAATGAACCACAAATAAGATTAAAAAGGAAATGTTATTCAATACCCCATGTGTATGTAGTATTAAATACTACTAAAACTCACCATTATACTAAAATTCATCTATAAAATTCCAAATATAATAAATAGGTAATAAATATATATTAATACTTTAATGAAAGTAAAAACTAAATAGTGTGAAAAACTAAATTTAACTTTAATATTAAAACCTTAAACACATGCTTGTGTATCAAAATGTGTACTATTATAACCGAGCTCGTCTAATTTTTAACACACTTTTGATACTAATTGCATCATTCATTCCCAGGGGTTTTGTGGCATTCAACTTAATCTGCCATAGTAATTCTTTGTACTCCAAAGAAGCCTCCCATTCACCACCTCTGGGGTTCTGTGGCACCTGTTCCAAAATTAGAAACTTTAAGGACATATTAGGGCAAACTAAAGAGTGCTTGTGAAATGCGTTTGATTCTTCCTTACTTTTAATTTCATATAAATGCTCATAGACTCTTTTATGCAGTGTTCTTTCTGTCTTCCCTACATAAAATCCAGAACAGTTTACACAGAAGCCTAAATATACTGAACCTTTGTGGCACAGTTGTAGTAGTTTGTAGGAGCAATTCTAAATTTTCTAGAAGCAATATAGTACTTACTGTTGTTGTAGATGTAATTACACTGCCTACAAGCTCCACATTTGTATGTTCTTACTTTAGATTTATTATTGAGGGAAATCTTTGTGTCATGTCTCTCAAATAAACCTTTTAAGTTGATGTTTCTAGTACTAACAAAATTAGGTTGTACTGCTGTAAAATTCCTAATTTCCTCATTAGATTTTAAAACAGGCCAATATTTTAGAATAAGTTCTCTGAATCTTGCTGAGTCGCTGTTAAAAGTGTGAATGAGTGTGCTATGAGTTTCTTTCCTTCATTAGTATTCAAAATTGTAGGGAAGTTGGTGCCTTTACCTAACAGTGGTGCAAATCTATCCAATCTTAGCTTTGTTTACTTCTTCAAATACTTTTCAAATAACCGCTTGGGGTAATTTCTTTCTAAAAACATATTTTGTAAAGTTTCTGCTTCCTTTAAAAATAAATCTGTGGTACTACACATTCTAGCTGCTCTGATTAGTTGGCCTTTCAAAATTCCTCTCTTTGTGCCAAAGGATGCCCACTATCAAAATGAAGATATGAATTTGAAAAGGATGGCTTCCTATAAATGGTTGATTCAAAGCTTCCTGTATGCAAATTCTTCACAAGCAATACATCCAAATAATTAACTGTAGTCTCACTAATGTTGTAAGTAAACCTTAAAAAATCTGTTGACTCATTGATGTACTCAAAAATCCTTAAATTCTTGTAGTGAACCATTCCAAAATACACAAATGTCATCCAAAAAACGTTGGTAGTGGGCAATATTTTTGGCCCAAGTCGAAGTGAATACATATTTCGTTTCCCACATGTGCAACACAATGTTGGCGTAAGCAGAGGCACAAGGAGTGCCCATCGCCACACCTTTCATTTGTTTAAATAATTCACCATTAAAAAATATGTAATTGTTGTTTAAAATCAACTCCATAAACTCAACCATTAATCTGTTAACATTTGCATTAAAATCACCTGAGGTTACCAAAAATTCATTAAATAATTCTAAACCTTCCAAGTGTGGAATGCTTGGGAAGAGTTCAACAACATCAATGGTCACTAAGTATTTGGTTTCTTCATATAATTCTGTTCTAACATTTTTGAGAAACTCCCAAGAATCTTTACAAACAAACTTTAAGGATTTAACAGTTTTTTTCAAGGAAATGTCAATAAACTTGCCAAGAGGTTCAGTAATACCACCACCACCGCCACAATCGCCTAAACTTCAAAGGATCCAATCCTTTGTGCACCTTAGGAATCCCAAATATTGTGGGGGTAACTGGTTTGTTGACAAGTAAAAAGTTGAATAATTTTTCATTTATAGCTCCTTGCATTAAATTATCATTTAGAATATATTTGATTTTTGAGTATGCAATGTTAACTTCATTAGTGGAGACAATAGTATATTGCTCAGAGTCATGTAGGATGTCAAACACTGATGCCTCGTAGTTGCACCCATACATTAAAACTCCCCTTTATCTGGCTTCATTATTCTTATCTTGTCAGCTTTCATGAGATTAATAAGCTGCAAACATTCTGACGATAAGTTCTGTACTTTAGAAGTGTTACTATTGAAATTGTTCCGAATGTCCCCTTCTACTAACTCTTCAAAAGTTTTCAGTACTGGGTGTAGGGGTGGGTTAGATGTACTTGCTCTTGAAAATTTTTCTTGTACATGTTCCTGCCCTTTAAACCAAACGTTGAGGTTAAGTTTTCTAGTAAACAATTTCAATTCTATAATTGTTCTCGTAACATCTAAAGGCATGGGCACAAAATGAAAGCCTTTAGTAAATAAATCGAAGTGTGTGTTGCAAATCTCTGTATCAGTGAAATTGTACACTTTAAAATTATTCTTAGAAATAATCGAGTATGGTGTGCTAGCTGTATCAAACACATTTTTTCTAATAGATGCTACCTGATCTCCCCCATTGTGTAATACTACCTCTGTTGGTTCACCCAGTTCCTTTGCTGGTAGAAAGGACCCCAGTTGTTGGTCCTGCCTGGGGGAAATTGAAAAACCTGCTGCCCGTTTCTAACATTTGAATTAGATTTTTGTGCAAGCCTTTCACTTCTACGTGGACCGTCTACCGGCGAATCAATGTTGTCAGCATTGACCTCCCTGTTGAATCTATTATTTGTGTTGTAATTTGCCTTATAGGCTGGTTGGTATGCAATACCATTCCTATATTCATTAAGATCTCTTTCCAGTTTCCTAACCTTTCGTTAACAATCTTAATGCAATGTTGATCAACATCATGAAAAATGTGGTCATAATCTCTCTTAACCTGAACAAAATTAGTGTCAGTGACCACATCATCGTTTAATTTGTTCAAGTCCACTAGAAGTGTTCCAAGTTTAGTTTCATAGTCTTTTAGCATCAATTTGATCATTTCTAGACCTGTTTTATTAAAAAGCTCTGTTAGTTCTTTAAAAAGTGTGGATCCTGGTATTGCATTATTAGGAAATTTGGTGTGTACCAAGGCCTTTGGGGACCCTCTGAACTCGAAGGCATTCAGCCAAATAGTCCACTTCAAGTTGCATTGCCTTGTATACATATAATTTATCACTAAATAATTTAAAATTGTCAATAGAAGGTTCATTATCAACATCACAACGAGAAAATGTACCTGAATTAAAGCAAACTGCTTGGTAGTCCAAGCGTTGAAGTTAAAAGATGCTCTTGTAGTCTCCACCCCACCAGCTGAAGTGGAAGGAAGGTTGCTCAATCCCTCACCGGCTCCTTTTTGCGTTGCCGGTTTAAAAGCAGAAAGAATTGACTGCTTTTTCCATTAGCGTTAATGGCACTTTTATTCTTTTCAAGTCCTTGCAATTGATTACACGGGACTTCACCAGTATCCGTTTGCCTCAAAGAGGCAGTAAGCTGGGTTAAAAGGTTCACCACCTGGCGAAATTCTTCCCGAGTTACGGGAACATCATCCGGCACATCCTTGAGAATGCATGGTGTTGCATCGAAGTCGGACTGGCTGGCCCTTTCAGTCATGGTTAACGGCTACTCTAAATCAGACCAACAGTTTCCAAAACCAAGAACAAAAACGAACCACAACCTCGGAACAGCCAAATAATCCTCCACTTTATTGTAGTACACGATGCAAAATCTCACTTTAGGCAAACAATAAATCAAGCACTTTCGCCTGATAAATATCAGGCTTTTTCAAGACAAAGTATACAACGGATGTGCTCACATTTAAATACTAGTGACAATAAAACCTTAATTGGTTAATAACAATTATAAAAACAATTATAAAAACTAATGAGTGCATTTTAAAGTGCTAGTGCTTTCTAGTATAAACTATACGATCACTGTTAGTAAGCTGTTGTAAACGCTTTGATAGAAAACTTTAAACAGAACTTATTAAAGGATCAGACAACATAAAGTTGAATAAACCACATCCTTTAAATAACATACATTTGTCCGTTTTATGAGTGTCAATTGATACTAAAAAAACAAATACATATGCACTCCTACAACTTACAACCTAATAAGTCTGTGAAAGCCTTGTAAATCAAATCAATACAGACTGTTTTTTAAAATGCTCAACTAAATGTGCCTAAATAGGCCGAATGAATTAAAAGCCATAAGAGTCTCTGAATACTTTAAAAATCATTTAGATAAAATTAATACACAAAATATGTATAAAGAGACTACAAAATACATGCAAACATTTCATTGTTGATGTGACCATAACGCTCATGGGAAATAGGCTACCATACTGAATTGGAAAATGGGAATATCAATAGTATAAAAAGTATAAAAGCAGACAAATTTGACATATTTACCTATAATGTCTAATCTTACTGAAAAGTTAATTTTGACAAATGAACCACAAATAAGATTAAAAGGAAATGTTATTCAATACCCCATGTGTATGTAGTATTAAATACTACTAAAACTCACCATTATACTAAAATTCATCTATAAAATTCCAAATATAATAAATAGGTAATAAATATATATTAATACTTTAATGAAAGTAAAAAACTAAATAGTGTGAAAAACTAAATTTAACTTTAATATTAAAACCTTAAACACATGCTTGTGTATCAAAATGTGTACTATTATAACCGAGCTCGTCTAATTTTTAACACACTTTTGATACTAATTGCATCATTCATTCCCAGGGGTTTTGTGGCATTCAACTTAATCTGCCATAGTAATTCTTTGTACTCCAAAGAAGCCTCCCATTCACCACCTCTGGGGTTCTGTGGCACCTGTTCCAAAATTAGAAACTTTAAGGACATATTAGGGCAAACTAAAGAGTGCTTGTGAAATGCGTTTGATTCTTCCTTACTTTTAATTTCATATAAATGCTCATAGACTCTTTTATGCAGTGTTCTTTCTGTCTTCCCTACATAAAATCCAGAACAGTTTACACAGAAGCCTAAATATACTGAACCTTTTGTGGCACAGTTGTAGTAGTTTGTAGGAGCAATTCTAAATTTTCTAGAAGCAATATAGTACTTACTGTTGTTGTAGATGTAATTACACTGCCTACAAGCTCCACATTTGTATGTTCTTACTTTAGATTTATTATTGAGGGAAATCTTTGTGTCATGTCTCTCAAATAAACCTTTTAAGTTGATGTTTCTAGTACTAACAAAATTAGGTTGTACTGCTGTAAAATTCCTAATTTCCTCATTAGATTTTAAAACAGGCCAATATTTTAGAATAAGTTCTCTGAATCTTGCTGAGTCGCTGTTAAAAGTGTGAATGAGTGTGCTATGAGTTTCTTTCCTTCATTAGTATTCAAAATTGTAGGGAAGTTGGTGCCTTTACCTAACAGTGGTGCAAATCTATCCAATCTTAGCTTTGTTTACTTCTTCAAATACTTTTTCAAATAACCGTTTGGGGTAATTTCTTTCTAAAACATATTTTGTAAAGTTTCTGCTTCCTTTAAAAATAAATCTGTGGTACTACACATTCTAGCTGCTCTGATTAGTTGGCCTTTCAAAATTCCTCTCTTTTGTGCCAAAGGATGCCCACTATCAAAATGAAGATATGAATTTGAAAAGGATGGCTTCCTATAAATGGTTGATTCAAAGCTTCCTGTATGCAAATTCTTCACAAGCAATACATCCAAATAATTAACTGTAGTCTCACTAATGTTGTAAGTAAACCTTAAAAAATCTGTTGACTCATTGATGTACTCAAAAAAATCCTTAAATTCTTGTAGTGAACCATTCCAAAATACACAAATGTCATCCAAAAAACGTTGGTAGTGGGCAATATTTTTGGCCCAAGTCGAAGTGAATACATATTTCGTTTCCCACATGTGCAACACAATGTTGGCGTAAGCAGAGGCACAAGGAGTGCCCATCGCCACACCTTTCATTTGTTTAAATAATTCACCATTAAAAAATATGTAATTGTTGTTTAAAATCAACTCCATAAACTCAACCATTAATCTGTTAACATTTGCATTAAAATCACCTGAGGTTACCAAAAATTCATTAAATAATTCTAAACCTTCCAAGTGTGGAATGCTTGGGAAGAGTTCAACAACATCAATGGTCACTAAGTATTTGGTTTCTTCATATAATTCTGTTCTAACATTTTTGAGAAACTCCCAAGAATCTTTACAAACAAACTTTAAGGATTTAACAGTTTTTTTCAAGGAAATGTCAATAAACTTGCCAAGAGGTTCAGTAATACCACCACCACCGGCCACAATCGGCCAAACTTCAAAGGATCCAATCCTTTGTGCACCTTAGGAATCCCAAATATTGTGGGGGTAACTGGTTTGTTGACAAGTAAAAAGTTGAATAATTTTTCATTTATAGCTCCTTGCATTAAATTATCATTTAGAATATATTTGATTTTTGAGTATGCAATGTTAACTTCATTAGTGGAGACAATAGTATATTGCTCAGAGTCATGTAGGATGTCAAACATTGATGCCTCGTAGTTGCACCCATACATTAAAACAACCCCCCCCCTTTTATCTGGCTTCATTATTCTTATCTTGTCAGCTTTCATGAGATTAATAAGCTGCAAACATTCTGACGATAAGTTCTGTACTTTAGAAGTGTTACTATTGAAATTGTTCCGAATGTCCCCTTCTACTAACTCTTCAAAAGTTTTCAGTACTGGGTGTAGGGGTGGGTTAGATGTACTTGCTCTTGAAAATTTTTCTTGTACATGTTCCTGCCCTTTAAACCAAACGTTGAGGTTAAGTTTTCTAGTAAACAATTTCAATTCTATAATTGTTCTCGTAACATCTAAAGGGCGCATGGGCACAAAATGAAAGCCTTTAGTAAATAAATCGAAGTGTGTGTTGCAAATCTCTGTATCAGTGAAATTGTACACTTTAAAATTATTCTTAGAAATAATCGAGTATGGTGTGCTAGCTGTATCAAACACATTTTTTCTAATAGATGCTACCTGATCTCCCCCATTGTGTAATACTACCTCTGTTGGTTCACCCAGTTCCTTTGCTGGTAGAAAGGACCCCAGTTGTTGGTCCTGCCTGGGGGAAATTGAAAAACCTGCTGCCCGTTTCTAACATTTGAATTAGATTTTTGTGCAAGCCTTTCACTTCTACGTGGACCGTCTACCGGCGAATCAATGTTGTCAGCATTGACCTCCCTGTTGAATCTATTATTTGTGTTGTAATTTGCCTTATAGGCTGGTTGGTATGCAATACCATTCCTATATTCATTAAGATCTCTTTCCAGTTTCCTAACCTTTCGTTAACAATCTTAATGCAATGTTGATCAACATCATGAAAAATGTGGTCATAATCTCTCTTAACCTGAACAAAATTAGTGTCAGTGACCACATCATCGTTTAATTTGTTCAAGTCCACTAGAAGTGTTCCAAGTTTAGTTTCATAGTCTTTTAGCATCAATTTGATCATTTCTAGACCTGTTTTATTAAAAAGCTCTGTTAGTTCTTTAAAAGTGTGGATCCTGGTATTGCATTATTAGGAAATTTGGTGTACCGAAGGCCTTTGGGGACCCTCTGAACTCGAAGGCATTCAGCCAAATAGTCCACTTCAAGTTGCATTGCCTTGTATACATATAATTTATCACTAAATAATTTAAAATTGTCAATAGAAGGTTCATTATCAACATCACAACGAGAAAATGTACCTGAATTAAAAGCAAACTGCTTGGTAGTCCAAGCGTTGAAGTTAAAAGATGCTCTTGTAGTCTCCACCCCACCAGCTGAAGTGGAAGGAAGGTTGCTCAATCCCTCACCGGCTCCTTTTTGCGTTGCCGGTTTAAAAGCAGAAAGAATTGACTGCTTTTTTCCATTAGCGTTAATGGCACTTTTATTCTTTTCAAGTCCTTGCAATTGATTACACGGGACTTCACCAGTATCCGTTTGCCTCAAAGAGGCAGTAAGCTGGGTTAAAAGGTTCACCACCTGGCGAAATTCTTCCCGAGTTACGGGAACATCATCCGGCACATCCTTGAGAATGCATGGTGTTGCATCGAAGTCGGACTGGCTGGCCCTTTCAGTCATGGTTAACGAAGCTACTCTAAATCAGACCAACAGTTTCCAAAACCAAGAACAAAAACGAACCACAACCTCGGAACAGCCAAATAATCCTCCACTTTATTGTAGTACACGATGCAAAATCTCACTTTAGGCAAACAATAAATCAAGCACTTTCGCCTGATAAATATCAGGCTTTTTCAAGACAAAGTATACAACGGATGTGCTCACATTTAAATACTAGTGACAATAAAACCTTAATTGGTTAATAACAATTATAAAAACAATTATAAAAACTAATGAGTGCATTTTAAAGTGCTAGTGCTTTCTAGTATAAACTATACGATCACTGTTAGTAAGCTGTTGTAAACGCTTTGATAGAAAACTTTAAACAGAACTTATTAAAGGATCAGACAACATAAAGTTGAATAAACCACATCCTTTAAATAACATACATTTGTCCGTTTTATGAGTGTCAATTGATACTAAAAAAACAAATACATATGCACTCCTACAACTTACAACCTAATAAGTCTGTGAAAGCCTTGTAAATCAAATCAATACAGACTGTTTTTTAAAATGCTCAACTAAATGTGCCTAAATAGGCCGAATGAATTAAAAGCCATAAGAGTCTCTGAATACTTTAAAAATCATTTAGATAAAATTAATACACAAAATATGTATAAAGAGACTACAAAATACATGCAAACATTTCATTGTTGATGTGACCATAACGCTCATGGGAAATAGGCTACCATACTGAATTGGAAAATGGGAATATCAATAGTATAAAAAGTATAAAAAGCAGACAAATTTGACATATTTACCTATAATGTCTAATCTTACTGAAAAAGTTAATTTTGACAAATGAACCACAAATAAGATTAAAAAGGAAATGTTATTCAATACCCCATGTGTATGTAGTATTAAATACTACTAAAACTCACCATTATACTAAAATTCATCTATAAAATTCCAAATATAATAAATAGGTAATAAATATATATTAATACTTTAATGAAAGTAAAAAACTAAATAGTGTGAAAAACTAAATTTAACTTTAATATTAAAACCTTAAACACATGCTTGTGTATCAAAATGTGTACTATTATAACCGAGCTCGTCTAATTTTTAACACACTTTTGATACTAATTGCATCATTCATTCCCAGGGGTTTTGTGGCATTCAACTTAATCTGCCATAGTAATTCTTTGTACTCCAAAGAAGCCTCCCATTCACCACCTCTGGGGTTCTGTGGCACCTGTTCCAAAATTAGAAACTTTAAGGACATATTAGGGCAAACTAAAGAGTGCTTGTGAAATGCGTTTGATTCTTCCTTACTTTTAATTTCATATAAATGCTCATAGACTCTTTTGCGCAGTGTTCTTTCTGTCTTCCCTACATAAAATCCAGAACAGTTTACACAGAAGCCTAAATATACTGAACCTTTTGTGGCACAGTTGTAGTAGTTTGTAGGAGCAATTCTAAATTTTCTAGAAGCAATATAGTACTTACTGTTGTTGTAGATGTAATTACACTGCCTACAAGCTCCACATTTGTATGTTCTTACTTTAGATTTATTATTGAGGGAAATCTTTGTGTCATGTCTCTCAAATAAACCTTTTAAGTTGATGTTTCTAGTACTAACAAAATTAGGTTGTACTGCTGTAAAATTCCTAATTTCCTCATTAGATTTTAAAACAGGCCAATATTTTAGAATAAGTTCTCTGAATCTTGCTGAGTCGCTGTTAAAAGTGTGAATGAGTGTGCTATGAGTTTCTTTCCCTTCATTAGTATTCAAAATTGTAGGGAAGTTGGTGCCTTTACCTAACAGTGGTGCAAATCTATCCAATCTTAGCTTTGTTTACTTCTTCAAATACTTTTTCAAATAACCGTTTGGGGTAATTTCTTTCTAAAAACATATTTTGTAAAGTTTCTGCTTCCTTTAAAAATAAATCTGTGGTACTACACATTCTAGCTGCTCTGATTAGTTGGCCTTTCAAAATTCCTCTCTTTTGTGCCAAAGGATGCCCACTATCAAAATGAAGATATGAATTTGAAAAGGATGGCTTCCTATAAATGGTTGATTCAAAGCTTCCTGTATGCAAATTCTTCACAAGCAATACATCCAAATAATTAACTGTAGTCTCACTAATGTTGTAAGTAAACCTTAAAAAATCTGTTGACTCATTGATGTACTCAAAAATCCTTAAATTCTTGTAGTGAACCATTCCAAAATACACAAATGTCATCCAAAAAACGTTGGTAGTGGGCAATATTTTTGGCCCAAGTCGAAGTGAATACATATTTCGTTTCCCACATGTGCAACACAATGTTGGCGTAAGCAGAGGCACAAGGAGTGCCCATCGCCACACCTTTCATTTGTTTAAATAATTCACCATTAAAAAATATGTAATTGTTGTTTAAAATCAACTCCATAAACTCAACCATTAATCTGTTAACATTTGCATTAAAATCACCTGAGGATACCACAAATTCATTAAATAATTCTAAACCTTCCAAGTGTGGAATGCTTGGGAAGAGTTCAACAACATCAATGGTCACTAAGTATTTGGTTTCTTCATATAATTCTGTTCTAACATTTTTGAGAAACTCCCAAGAATCTTTACAAACAAACTTTAAGGATTTAACAGTTTTTTTCAAGGAAATGTCAATAAACTTGCCAAGAGGTTCAGTAATACCACCACCACCGGCCACAATCGGCCAAACTTCAAAGGATCCAATCCTTTGTGCACCTTAGGAATCCCAAATATTGTGGGGGTAACTGGTTTGTTGACAAGTAAAAAGTTGAATAATTTTTCATTTATAGCTCCTTGCATTAAATTATCATTTAGAATATATTTGATTTTTGAGTATGCAATGTTAACTTCATTAGTGGAGACAATAGTATATTGCTCAGAGTCATGTAGGATGTCAAACATTGATGCCTCGTAGTTGCACCCATACATTAAAACAACCCCCCCCCCTTTTATCTGGCTTCATTATTCTTATCTTGTCAGCTTTCATGAGATTAATAAGCTGCAAACATTCTGACGATAAGTTCTGTACTTTAGAAGTGTTACTATTGAAATTGTTCCGAATGTCCCCTTCTACTAACTCTTCAAAAGTTTTCAGTACTGGGTGTAGGGGTGGGTTAAATGTACTTGCTCTTGAAAATTTTTCTTGTACATGTTCCTGCCCTTTAAACCAAACGTTGAGGTTAAGTTTTCTAGTAAACAATTTCAATTCTAAAATTGTTCTCGTAACATCTAAAGGGCGCATGGGCACAAAATGAAAGCCTTTAGTAAATAAATCGAAGTGTGTGTTGCAAATCTCTGTATCAGTGAAATTGTGCACTTTAAAATTATTCTTAGAAATGATCGAGTATGGTGTGCTAGCTGTATCAAACACATTTTTTCTAATAGATGCTACCTGATCTCCCCCATTGTGTAATACTACCTCTGTTGGTTCACCCAATTCCTTTGCTGGTAGAAAGGACCCCTGTTGTTGGTCCTGCCTGGGGGAAATTGAAAAACCTGCTGCCCGTTTCTAACATTTGAATTAGATTTTTGTGCAAGCCTTTCACTTCTACGTGGACCGTCTACCGGTGAATCAATGTTGTCAGCATTGACCTCCCTGTTGAATCTATTATTTGTGTTGTAATTTGCCTTATAGGCTGGTTGGTATGCAATACCATTCCTATATTCATTAAGATCTCTTTCCAGTTTCCTAACCTTTCGGTTAACAATCTTAATGCAATGTTGATCAACATCATGAAAAATGTGGTCATAATCTCTCTTAACCTGAACAAAATTAGTGTCAGTGACCACATCATCGTTTAATTTGTTCAAGTCCACTAGAAGTGTTCCAAGTTTAGTTTCATAGTCTTTTAGCATCAATTTGATCATTTCTAGACCTGTTTTATTAAAAAGCTCTGTTAGTTCTTTAAAAAGTGTGGATCCTGGTATTGCATTATTAGGAAATTTGGTGTACCGAAGGCCTTTGGGGACCCTCTGAACTCGAAGGCATTCAGCCAAATAGTCCACTTCAAGTTGCATTGCCTTGTATACATATAATTTATCACTAAATAATTTAAAATTGTCAATAGAAGGTTCATTATCAACATCACAACGAGAAAATGTACCTGAATTAAAAGCAAACTGCTTGGTAGTCCAAGCGTTGAAGTTAAAAGATGCTCTTGTAGTCACCACCCCACCAGCTGAAGTGGAAGGAAGGTTGCTCAATCCCTCACCGGCTCCTTTTTGCGTTGCCGGTTTAAAAGCAGAAAGAATTGACTGCTTTTTTCCATTAGCGTTAATGGCACTTTTATTCTTTTCAAGTCCTTGCAATTGATTACACGGGACTTCACCAGTATCCGTTTGCCTCAAAGAGGCAGTAAGCTGGGTTAAAAGGTTCACCACCTGGCGAAATTCTTCCCGAGTTACGGGAACATCATCCGGCACATCCTTGAGAATGCATGGTGTTGCATCGAAGTCGGACTGGCTGGCCCTTTCAGTCATGGTTAACGAAGCTACTCTAAATCAGACCAACAGTTTCCAAAACCAAGAACAAAAACGAACCACAACCTCGGAACAGCCAAATAATCCTCCACTTTATTGTAGTACACGATGCAAAATCTCACTTTAGGCAAACAATAAATCAAGCGCTTTCGCCTAATAAATATCAGGCTTTTTCAAGACAAAGTATACAACGGATGTGCTCACATTTAAATACTAGTGACAATAAAACCTTAATTGGTTAATAACAATTATAAAAACAATTATAAAAACTAATGAGTGCATTTTAAAGTGCTAGTGCTTTCTAGTATAAACTATACGATCACTGTTAGTAAGCTGTTGTAAACGCTTTGATAGAAAACTTTAAACAGAACTTATTAAAGGATCAGACAACATAAAGTTGAATAAACCACATCCTTTAAATAACATACATTTGTCCGTTTTATGAGTGTCAATTGATACTAAAAAAACAAATACATATGCACTCCTACAACTTACAACCTAATAAGTCTGTGAAAGCCTTGTAAATCAAATCAATACAGACTGTTTTTTAATGCTCAACTAAATGTGCCTAAATAGGCCGAATGAATTAAAAGCCATAAGAGTCTCTGAATACTTTAAAAATCATTTAGATAAAATTAATACACAAAATATGTATAAAGAGACTACAAAATACATGCAATACATGCTGATTTGTCTATGCTTGGGCTAAACTCTTGGCTAGGCTTATAAGGGCCTCAGGGCCAATAGCCTAGTAACTTCCTATGATCCTATGATCCTTCATTATTTTTTCAAATTCTGAAAGAAGATTTGGAGAATGTGACATTTCCGGGTGAGTCTGTGTTAGTACCATATGTAGATTTACTGACAGTATCAAATTCCTTTCAGCAATGTCAACAGGATACCTTGCATCTTCTGACTATCCTTGCAGAGAAGGGACACAAAGTGTCCAGACAAAAACTACAATTGTGATCATCTCAGGTACATTATCTTGGTCATTTAATATCTCAGGGTAGCAGGCAAGTGTTGCCATCTCGTATTGATGCAACATCTAAGGCCCCATGTCCGACTACTCAGCGACAGCTTAGATCTTTCCTAGGTATGACAGGATACTGTAGACAGTGGATCCCTAACTACACAGAAATTGCCAAATCTTTGATAAATCTTTTAAAGCAGGATACACCAGAGCCTCTGCTTTGGAATAGTGAAGAGGAAAATTCATTTCAGAACTTGAAGCAAGCTTTAGCTACTGCCCCAGCTTTAGGGCTACCAGATTATAATAAACCTTTTATTTTATTTTGTCATGAAAGAAATAGATTTGCTGAAAGAGTGCTTGCACTGAAACATGGGGACAGCTATCGCACATCAGTTATTACAGCACAGCACAGCAACTGATTCTGTTTCAAAAGGTTTTCCACCCTGTTTAAGGGCAGTTGCCACTGCTGCCATTCTAGTTAATCTGGCACAATTGTTGGTGCTTGGGCATGATCTCACAGTAGCTGTCTCTCATTCTGTATCATCTCTTTTGCTTAAGATGAAAACTCAACCACTCTCAACTGCACATCTAACTAGATATGAACTTACACTTCTTTCTGATCCATCTATATCTCTTATCCACTGTCCTGTTCTAAATCCTGCATCTCAGTTGCCTACTGCTGAGGATGGTGAAGAGCATGATTGTGTGTGTGTAACTATTTGCTTTTTCCTAGGGAGGACTTAAAAGACACTCCTATACCCAATGCTGAGTTGAATTTATTCATGGATGACTCCTGTGGAAGAGATCAAACAGGGAAGCTACTCTCGGGAATAGTCATCTGCACCGAAGAAACAATATTATTACAACAAAGATTAGACGGTGTTCACTCTGCTCAAATAGCTGAGCTAGTGGATTTGCAAAAAGCCTGTGAGTTAGCCAAAGACAAGATGGCCAATATTTTTACAGAGAGCTGTTATGCTTTCAAGGTGGTACATGATTTTGAGCAACTTTGGAAAGAGAGAGGAGTTATGACCTCTTCAGGAAATCAAATTAAAAATTCAGGGTACATAAAGTCATTGTTATATGCACTTTTGCTACGTAACAGGCTGTCTGTAATCAAATGTTGTGCACATCAAAAAGGCATAAATGTCATAATAAAAGGAAATAATTTGGCAGACTAAACTGCTAAACAAGCAGTAGTAAATTGTTGCAAAAATCTGTGTATATTAACAATAATAAACTGCAACAGTAATGATGTGTTTGATTTTGAAAAGTAGTCAGTCTTTCAAGCTGAAGCATCACAGGGAGAAGTTTTGAGGTGGCTAAAGGATGGATGTAGAAAATCCTCTGATGGCATATGGTGACATCCGGACAGCCGACTGGTGGTGCCTACCTCTTTGCTACCTTACCTAGTAAGGGCATACCATCCATACAGGTAAGACAGTTTTATTTAATCAAATTATCCAAAGCTGGTATGCCCACCATGTCTCCTCTTTGATACTTCAGTATGTACAACACTGCAGTATATGTTTGGAATATAACATAAGCAAACATGCCAACAGCAAATCTGCATGTTTACCTCCACCATGGGGACCTTTTTTTAATATACAACTGGATTTTATCCAGATGTTTAAGACTAATAATTTACAATTTATTTTGGTGGTAGTGTGTATGTTCTCATCATGGGTGGAAGCTAGGGTTGCCACCTTTTCAAATGGCCAAAGTGGGACATTTTCTGGGCACACATCAGATTTTACAGGCTGACACATACCCACGGTCAGTACAAAGGATAGAACTCAACTTATTTGCCTAAATAAAAGCTTATTATTGCAGAATTTTAGTTGCTTATTCTGTTTCTTGTAACATTTAGGTATTTTAGATACAGAATAACTGTTTTATGCAACTATTACATAAAATATAGGACATAATTATGTCCTACAATCTCAGGACATTTGCCATTTTTAATATTTTTTGTCAGGACACAACTGCCCAAAGAGGGACTGTCCCTCGCAAAGTGGGACAGGTGGTAACCCTAGTGGAAGCTTACCTTGTTGCAAAGCTGATGCAGTCACAGTTATTAAAAAACTGTATCTAAATTTATAAAGAGATTCGGTATACCCAGTATTGTTAACTGTGACCAGGGAACACATTTTAATAATGCACCATGTAAAGAACTATTTAAATTTTTTAATACTAAGTTGAGTCTTCACTGTCCCAACCATCCCCAGTCGTCTGGATTAGTGGAAAGTGTAAACAGGACCCTTAAATATAAAATTCCAAAGATTTGTGCTGAAACCCACTTAAAGTGGCCCAAAGCCCTTCCCTTAGAGTTAATGAGTATGAGGGCCTCACTTAATGCCACCAGGAAGTTGATTAGATATGAAATATTGATGGGGAGACCCATGGCCCTTCCAGCTACCCCTCTAGTGGGAAATGCCGATTTAACTTTGTCAGATGATGCTATGATTTCTTATTGTAGGAGACCCCTAAAAATTTGACAGCAATATCATCTAACACTAAGAACAGCATTACTAAAGCCTCCTGACCAACCCTGTCGTCAACTACAACCAGGTGATTGGGTGTATGTGAACATTTGCCAGAGGAAAAACTGCCTAAGCCCGAGGTGGAATGGGCCTTTTCAGGTCCTGCTCACCACTTTGACTGCAGTTCACTGTGCAGGACTACCAATGTGGATCCATTCTTCTCATTGCAAGAAGACCTGTTGAGTGGGGACCCCAGACAAATCATCACAGCCAAAAGACGGAGATCGAGTTGTGACAGATAAATCATCTGCCTAGTGAGAAGGTCAACGTCAGTAGCAGTCCATGATGAATCCAGTGACAACAGGTACTTTTGCTTTCTTTCGGTTGCTGTGCCCTTCTATAAACTGGTCAAGAGAAAACAGTTTCTTGCTGGTCGTTCTGTAGTATGCCAAAAATCTAAACAAAACAAACTGTTGGATATGTTCATATATACCTCATCATTCTAAGGCAGGGATTCCTATGATTCCCATCCCTGCATCACAGGTGTCATTTGCAAAGGACCTTAATGACATCAACTTAACCTGGCATAATGTAACTGATTTTTCAAAGGTTGTGTCCCTTCAACTTGCAACCACACTTCATGGAGACACATGTTATGCCAGAAATGGGACTGTACCAGTAGGGAAAAGCAAATGTATTGACACCAGGCATGAAAATGTGTTAGACTCTTTGCACTTAAAAATCTATGACTGGGGGTGTGGCATGGGCATGATAAGTGACCTGTTACTACAGCTGTGGTGATCGTGCCTACCTCTAGTTGCCTACAAACTGGTCTGGATGTTGCTTTGTAGGCTATATTACTCCTGCTATTCAGTATTTTGAACACCCACCAGCAAATAGACTGAGGAATAAGCAAGCAATCCACTGGGCAGAGCAAGTATTTTCAATTTTTAATCTTGGGTATGAAGTGCAAAGGACAATGATTGAAATCACCATGCTTGCCCAAATTCTACAGGAGGTGGTCAACAAAACTTTATATCACATCAGGATGGCAAATTAAGAAATGACAAATGTAAACTGTGGTGTTGCAGAATTGAATGGTACTTGATATAATGCTTGCTGCAAAAGGGGGGTCATGTGCCTTCATAGGGAGTCGTTGCTGTTCATATATTAATGACCATCATGATGAACAAGAAAAACTGGCAAATTTCATGGAACAAAGGGCCAAATATCTGGACAGCACATCAAAACAATGGACACTTTTTGGATGGTCAGGCAGTATTTTTGGTAACCTGGGAACTAGCATAATCCAGGGTATTGTTATTGTACTTTTTTATTATATTTGTGATTATTTTGGTATTTTCTATTCTAAAAGCTGTGATTACAAGATGTTTAACCTCACCTGCACATGAAATGCCACTGCATGTACCAATCAATGGCAGTTTTAGTACAACAGAAGATGATTATTATGACACAAAGGCATATTTTATCAAGTTAAGAAAAATAAAAATATAATTATATGTATGGTATGACACTGATAGTGTCAGAGGGAGGAAACTGTTATGGGGCAGAATTTGTTATTAAAATGTATACTAATTTCAGTTTATTAATGTTGCTATAATATGATTGTTAAAAAGCAAATATAATTTGTATGCAGGGCTGGAAAAAATACAGCTTCATAAGCAAAAATTACTGTATCTTAACAGCATTATTTTAATATGCAATAAGGAAAAAGTACATGTTGCATGAAGTTGAGGCATGTTAGTTACTACAAAAGGAATTTGTTAGCCTGACTCCTCCAGGCTAGGAGTGTGTTGTTGCTAGGGAAAGTATGAAACATCCAAGGTCAGAAACAAGACCCCTTGGAAGCAGGTAGATCGTGTATAGAAAGGTGTTCACGTGAAGTCCGAGGTGAAAATCACGGGGGATGAGGACATTTGCAAAGTTTTGTATTAGCTAGAATCATCATAACATAATAGAACTACATGACCAGTTTTGATAGGAAAATGTATAAAAGATGTAGTCTGCCTCCCTTCAGAGAGACTATTTTAACAATGACTATGAAGATTGTCTCCCAGCGCAGTAAGAATAGCATTTTTGTTTGCACATCCTGAAGTGTTGTTCCTGACTGAAGGCATGGAAGGTAAATTCTTAATGTTATTTTTTATGACTATAACAAATGTGTACCTCCTTGGGGATGTGCTTTGTTTAAAGTATGATACTCTTCTTCCAGAAACTTGTCTCAAAATGGTTTCATGGTGCTGCTTCTCCTGCTTATTTTCTTCCCATGAGTTGCTTGGCATTTAAAATGGCAGCACATCCAGTTAAGCCACATGTATCTAGCAGTTTGTGTGGAATGTATTCAGATGAGTCGATGTTCCATGTATGTTTGTGAAATGCTCTGTTTCAATGACATGCATTGGTGATGTTATACACAGCTAGATTAGACTACCTGCCACTGATATACCACTCTCAGGGGCTCAGGCATGCTGTCTGTACATGTATGCACATTGTACCTCATGGTGGCTCTGGGCTGCACTGCTCATGATTCAGAATTCATATTTCCAGTGTGAAGCAGGTTGTGGACCAAAGTATTGGCTATGCACCGGTGAACACAAACCAGTTGTATTAAATGCCTATCCCCTCAAGGTACTGTCACACCTCAACATATGCCTCCTGCATAGCTTATGTTTGTTGCCAGTATCTTTCACAATGCAGATTATAATAATCAGAATACATTGTACATGCCATAGCTGCTTAGTACAGGCTATAAACTTTGTTCCAGTGTTGTACTGTTCCTGCAGCCAAAGTGTTCCAGTTCTATCCTTACCCATCTTACTACTAGCAGCTAGCCAGTTAAGCAGCTACCCCCACCCCTACCCCAGCAACACTGATTTTCTTATTCTCTGTGCTAGATAATGCATTAATTTAGTCACAACTGAGATTTGACATCTTAAGTGTTCCACATATTATAAGCTGCTGCATTCTTGCTCATAACTGCTATGTTTCCCTTCCATTCACATTTGATTTTCTTACCTGGCACATTTGTGTAGTCATGGTCCTCTCAGCACTGCACTGCACTGACATGGAAGGTACACCATAGTCTTTCATATTTGACCTTGCATTTTAGGCTAAAACCACTGTAGAGCATATATTTACATGTACCCATGAATGTGACACAGAAACACTAATTACAGTGTACGCTGCCCTTTTCTCCGCCCACCTTGTTTCTTCCGGTCATATATATATAATATACGAAAAGGAAACTCAGCAAAAGCAAAACCCAAATGCCAGACACAGCTTATAATTGTGAGTGATTTTGTCCACTTTATTAACATGAACTTCTTCAGACCTTTTGCTTTTGCTGAGCTTCCTTTTCGTATTTTAAACTGTTTTAAAGCCATCTGCAGGACTTCTGCTTCCATCACTGAGGCTGACGATTATTTCATCCTTGCTGTTCTCTCCTCTGTACTAGTTCATCTTTGTATTGCTGCTTGCTCATACTCTGATACCATGTGACCTTTTTATTTAATTTCTGACTGCTTTCCTCTTAGAATTTCCTCTTTTCTTTCCAATTCTTTGTTACAGTCAACACTCTATAAGTCATGAGCTTCTGTGATGCCATACTGGAATCTGTTTATCTTTCTTTTCGTGATCCCATATCCTCCTACTCTGTTAAATGCCCTTCCATTAAAACATCACCACAGGTAGCATTACACATCATCATTTGCTTCATGCTTAGCTTCATCTGGCTGCCAGTGTGCGGCTTGACAGAGATAATAATAATAATAATTATAATCATTATCATATAATAATACATACACACATGCATATCATAGCTGGTCAGTACAATGACATAAACTTTGTTCAGGTGTCGTTCTGCTCAGTCACCTTACATGACCTGGTTCTAGCATTGCCCATCTTACTACATGTAGCTATTTTCCCTTCTTCTAGCAATAATGGCTTCCTCATTCTCTGTACATGTTGATACATCCATCTAATCACGTGTTTATCCCAACTTTACTATACCAAACATAAGTTGCTGCATTCCTGCCCAAAACTTATGTTTCCCTTACATTCACACAGAAGCACAGCTAGAGTGGATATGAGGAGGCAGCTGCCCCAGGTGCAAGGTGTTAGGGGCAGTGATCAGCAGATGCTGAATGGTCAGTAGTGTAGTGCTGGCATTTATTTTCCTTTTTACTCGCCTGTCATGCAGTCTTCTTCTACCCCTTGAATCTGCCACCCCCCAAAACTCCATGCTAACCAACATTCCATAAAGTGATGTTTGTTCGATATCAGTATGAAAATGTGAAACAAAAATGGAATCATGACAGTTATAATTAAAATATGACAAAACAAGACTGGACTTTCTGCCATCCACAATGTGAACTATCCACCCACAATAAGAAATAACGAGTGTCCTTAAACTAGACATGAAGATAATGCTATAGCGGAATTCATAAACTAAAAACAGAAAAAAGGGAACAAAAAGCAGCTTCTACAGATCCGGTTTGGAGCAAAACAAAAATGCAGCAGCTAGTTTGAATTGTAAACAATACCAGAGCTCCTTTAAGTGTTATACCATATCATATATGTACACAGATAAGTCGATTCATAGTTGAAATAATCAAGAACTGGTAGGTGTGATATAGGTTCATCATAACTGTCAAGTCCATATGGTCACACGATATACATTATGCCCATTAGCTAATTCCCACATTAAGGACCACTGTGCCACAAATTGATAAAAATGGGTTTTTATCTTATGTTGATGTTTTATGCCACACTAATATCTCTGACAATCCAAGTAGTCATGACTATTTTTCCTTTATTATTTATTACTGTTTTTTCTTTTATTCTAATCTCGCTGCAGGCAGGCATATTGGCATGAGCTAGAGAAAGTGTCAGTGAGATTTCATTCATACCCAACTTAGTCTGCACTGAATAAAGTAAATAGGACAGAAATGCCATGGAGGGAAATAAACAGCTAGGTCATAGTTTTTATAATATGTGGCAAAGCAAGGATCATATTGTAGGAAAGGAAGTACAATATTGGAAAACAAAATGCTATTTGTAGGGTACAGTTTACCTTTAAAGATATTGTATGGAATAGACTTGCATAACTATATATGTGACACAGTTCACATGGAGAGCCATAGTAACAATCATTTCATCTCCACTGTGAGCCTGTGTAATCTGTCACTGACTAGTTTGTAGGAAAATTCATAAGAGATATAAGCTACACAAAACCTTAGTGATTTTGCCAGCACTGAGATATAGACTGACTGGGGAGAAATCAAATTCAACTTTAACAAAAAGTGCAGTTCTCCTCGCAGTTTGTGGTGGTGATCAGCCCTGAATATGTGGCACGTGTGTGAAACTACCTTTGTTGCATTATGTTGTTTAACCAAGTGTGTGTTATGCAGAACATATCTGAAATTTAAAAAAGCCACCAAGGCATGAATGTGTTTAAGCTTTCCAGAAACACGGTTGGAGTAATGATGCAGCAGTTTTAGGCCATTGTGACTATCCAGGTGCGATTGCTATGGTCATGAAGCTCTTTATTTTATGAATGACAAATTATTTTGATGGCGAGGAAGTGATGTAGGTCAGGTCAGAACATACGTTACCACATGAAATGAGGGTTTTAGTGAGTGTTTTTATAACATAAGCATGCAGGCCAATATCTAAAATATAGTGAATAGAAAAAGCATCTTTTAAATATTTTGTTGAAGGTTTATTTTCATCGTGGCAAGTAGCGCACAGGTAGTGGAAAGAATGCCTTATTAATATTTTAATTAAATCAATGAGTTTGTCAGTAAAGCAATTGTAATGAGTAGAATGAAAGTAACAACAGAGATAAATATGTGAGGAAAACAAACAACAGAAAAAATAGTCAGTTTAACAGTGAAGAGAGAAGGAGGTCAGGAGTATGTCATCTTGTCAAAGGCAGTTTCTGTAAATGCAAAGAACTTCAAGGCAGTTCACTGCAGTTTGGATGTGTGGAAAGTGTCCTGAAGCTTTGCAAGTTTGCCGGCTGTCATATCCTTAGCAGGATTTAACTCATATAGCTAAGGGTACTGTAGTAATGATCAATATGATGAATGTGTGTGTGTGTGTGTGTGTGTGTGTGTGTGTGTGTGTGTGTGTGTGTGTGTGTGTGTGTGTGTGTGTGTGTGTGTGTGTGTGTGTGTGTGTGTGTGCGTGTATGTGCATATGATGAAGCCGTCCAGCTTCCAGAGCCTCAGGCCAACTTCCATGCACCCAAGCTGTCAGGCAGCTTAAGCTGAGCTGATTAAAAGACAATTTTAGGTGTCAAATGCTTCAGAGCTTTCCTGACAACAGAGATAGGAAGGCTGAGCCCATAAGAACATTGCTAGGAACAACAAAAAATAAATGCCCACACCCTGGCATAAACAACACACCAAAAATCAATGGGGATGGAGGGAGGGAGCAGCTACTGTAGCAGTGTTTTTTCTAACATCTACTATTAGGGTAAGTTTACTTACCCAGCTGTACTATGTTGAGCATGTAGCTCACCCCTGCAATAGCCTTAGCTATATGGGTAGATTACCCTAGCTTGCTAAATTTGGGAGGTGGAAGGAGAAGAGTTCCTGGACCCATGGAGAATGGACCTAGCAATGTTTGACATGGACCTAGAGAAGGAATCAATCTTTGCTTTGTAATCAGAAAGCACAATCAGTGCTTTGTAAAAGTATGTACAGAGAACCAAGCATCAACTTCTAGAATACATCTAGACTCCAACCCTTTCCAAAAAGCCATAGATGAAGCCAAAGCCCTAGTAGAGTAAGCTTTGACTCTGCCTGGAATAGGTTTTGTTATGGTGAGTATAACAAAAGATAAAAGGCTTAGACAACTATTTGGAAATAGTCTATTTTGACAAAGGTTGTCCCTTCTTATGTTCACAAGAAATGAACAATTGATCCAAAGATCTGAAAGATTTAGTTCTGTCAAGATAGTACCTGAGTTGTCTGTAGACATCTGAGGTATGGAGTATCCTTTTTCCATCATGTTTAGGTTCAAGTAAGAAAACAAGGTGATGGATATGTTTGGCTTAAAGAAAACTCAGATACAACTTTAGGCATAACAGAAATATGTTGTTCCACTGCAAAAAAATCTTTTTAATGTTTGCTGAAGGCAGTCTTGGTGAACTGCCTTTGTTGAATCAATATGAATCCAAGGTAGTTAATGTGGACATGGTGATATAGAACTCAATGGTAGAAAGGATGATGTTTATCCATTTTCAATACATATGAACTTGTCTTCCATGTCTAATGGCTGAATACCCCAAAAACACAGCCTTCTTTAATAGGCCTGCTGTTAAATCCACCATCCCATAATCAGCTGTATGGGACTTACACAAAACAGGCATGTTTTAGGTTCATAGGTTCATAGGTTCATACTAGGCTATCTGCCCTGGGGCATTTATAAGCCTAGCCCGATTGTGTTTGGCTTACGCCACCCCTTGATTTGAGTATACTGTGCCCTTTTTAAAGTTTAGTTTACTGTGCCTCTGTCTAATAGTGACACGGAAGTAATCCCTGGGACAAACCTACGATCCCCCATCCACTCATCAAGATTCTTCTTGAAGAGAGTCAGTGAGGTGCTCTGCCTAACATGAATTGGAATTCTATTCCAGAGCAAAGGGAGCCTCTGGGTTATGAATCTGTCCCTCCAGCATGTTCTATTTATTTCTGTGCTGAGGTTCAAGTCCCTCGAGCGCGTGGCTCTAAGGGATTTAGATTTACTGAGGTGGAGCATGTCCATTAATTCTGGGTTGGACATAGCTTTATATGTCAGGCATAGATCGCCTCGAAGTAGACGGTATGCAACTGAGTAGAGCTGGAGTTTTTTTAACCGAGCAGCATATGGCATCTGTTTGAGTCCCTTGATCCTCCTGGTGGGGTACTTTTGGGGTCTTTCTAATATCTGCAGGTGTCGGGTAAGGTACATCCCAAAGGGGGCATTGTATTCTATGATGGGCCTGATGAGGGATGAATAAAGGGGCATGATTAACTCTCTTGATCTAGATGTGAATCCTTTCATGATGAGGTGGGCTATGTAGAAGGTCTTTCTAACCACTTTGGCAATGTGGTTGTCAAAGGAGAGATTGCTATCAACTTGGGTCCCCAGATCCCTAATTACTTTCTCTGTACTTAATGGGTTACCACCTATGTGGTAATTTGTGGGCACATTGTTTTTGCCAAAGGGTATAACTATACACTTTTTGGCATTTAGCTTTAGACCATGGCTCTGGCACCAGTTATCCATCTCTGCAAGACCTTTTTGAAGGATGTTTGTGTCAGCTGGAGAGTCAATTATGGCGCGCAGTTTGCAGTCATCTGCGAACTTGGTGAGCCATAGTCCTCCCACGTTGGCCTGTACCTCAGAAAAGTAAATACCGAACAAGAGAGGTCCCAGGACAGAACCTTGTGGGATGCCACTTGTGACCGGTTTCTAGTCTGACATGGCTCCAGCAACTCTGACTCTGTGGGTTCTGTCTTTGAGCCAGTTTGTGACCCATCTTGTGACATAGGGGTTTATATTTAGGCTGGATAGCTTATCTATGATGCCTGAGTGGGGTATTGTGTCAAATGCCTTTGCGAGGTCCAGATAGGCTGTGTGGACTACCTTCCCTTCATCTATGGCCTTGGTGATTGTTTCGAAGAAGTCGACCAGGTTCAAAAGGCAG
>NC_056732.1:498339650-498355924 GCF_019279795.1 Protopterus annectens
ACTTTTAACCACAGATCTTTGACATCTGTTTCTACAGTAAAAAGGAATATGCTGAAGAAGAGAGCACCCAGGACAATGTCCTGAGCGACACCACAAGTAATTTATATTTTAGATGAAAAGGTACCATTAACTCCTACTCAGTGTGCTTGAACAGACCCAGGTTTCAACCTACTAACAAGCAGGGGTTTGAGTTTAAACTGTGAGTTTACTGATAATGCTAACATGGGGAATTGTATTGAAAACTTAAGCAAGTTCCAGATAAGCAGTACAGAAAAGATTGCCTCATTAATGGCACCCATTACATTTTCAAAGAAATCAACCAGATTAAAGAAACAAGCTCTATTTTTCAAAAAGTTAAATTGCTTAGGGTTGAGATTATAGGTCACCAGTGTTGTTACTTATGAGATTGACCAAGGTATATTCCATGATTTTATAGACGAGATTGGTGAAGCTAATAGGATGACAGTTACCAGGGTTTGTGCCAGTACAACTCTTGTACAGAGGCACCATGATGGTTGTTCACAAGATATCATGTACACACCCTTTGGAGAGCAAAAGATTGAAAATGTTTAGGAGGGATTCAGTAATTGTAGTACTCAGTTATAATTAGGAGAAAGCCTGACATATAGGCTAAGATCATGGAGTTAATCCGGTATAAGTCATTCACACCAAGAGCAAGTCTTTTGGAATCCAGATCTGGTGTAAGCCTGCTGTTACAGTTAGGCCTTAAACTTGAGAAAGTCCTTTAGACTGAGAGAGCTAATCTTTTGGAATCGTTTGAACTCCCCAAAAATGTAAAATCATTTATGAATTAAAAAAAGCACAAAACTGTGTTTCAGTTGCTAATAATTTTATTTTTAGAGAATACTGGCAAATATTTACATATGATTATATAATGATCAAGCATGTCAACTTATGAAAACTTAGAAAACACTATTTGAATTGAAACTTTTTTTTTTTTTCTGCATTTTATTTTTCCAGGTCAGCACCAAAGCCACTTGAACTGATTAAGGCTTCTTCCACCATTGTACTATATGCAATGTACCTTTCCATCAATTCAGAGCTATGGTACGCCAAACCACGTGGTCTCTGCAGGAGTACTGTTGTGCTTTACAATTCACTGGCAGCTTTAATTCCTCTCATCTATTCAGAAATAAAGCAGCACAATAATTAATGTTTGTTAACTAAAGATTATAACCAGCATTTTGTATGACTACAGATACTATGGTAGCCAATGTTCTGAAAATAAAGTATGTAATACTAAATCTATGTGGCAGAATCTCTATAAAATGAGAATTTTTTTGTTGACTAGTTTTCTTGAGGGAGTTGTTAACAGTTGACAAAATAAGACCATAACACTTGTTCAAAACAATTTTCTGATATACATCACATTGAACATATTACCCTAGAAAGTGCTCATGACCAAAACAATTTGTTGATATGTCTCTGGTTGAGCACAAAGCTCTGGAAAGTGCTCATCACTGAAAACAAGATGCTAGATCTTAAGAAAAACAAATGTTTTGGTTCCATTAGGAAATGAATTATGTCTACTTGTCAGGTCCTTGAGGACATTAGCATGGATTAGTAAAACACACTTACAAAAGTGTACCTCCCTTTAAAGATTTTGTGCTCCAAAAACAGATTACTGATATCTTAATCTAGCACTTTTACTGAATGATGGTTTTCAGGAAAATGCATTGGACAATGATACTTTGATACATTGTGCTCTGTTATCCATAACATTAATTAAATGCGAAATATATTTCAAATTATTTTCAGTGTTCTATGTTAACACACACTCATCTGTCAATAAAACTCATATCATGTCACCCATTATCTGCAGTTTTGTTCCATTAGTAATGTTCAGATAATCGAAAATTATACGTGCCATACTGCTTACATAGATATGCCATTTCCACTATCAGAGCACTAGTAAACCCAGTACATTTTTATTTAATATCATGTAACAGACCTACTGAAACAGTGAAAGATATGGTAAACAGAAGGAGTATATGTGGACCTCATACTGGGAAAAAGGACTTAGACTGAATAAATAAAACTAAGCCCCCTAACAAGCACTTGATTGTTTCAACAGCACTCCCATCACCTACTCGTTAGCTAGGAGCTGCACAAGTTAAACCTATAGAGAGCTGACTTGCTGCAAACCATGGCATAATGTTGGTGTACAGTCACACAGAGAACTTAATTAGAAATACATAATGAAATGGGTCTAGCAATTCTTACACCTGTGGATTTTTTTTTTTTTTTTAATCCATGGCCTTAGTTTCTAGAGTCAGCAGGCTCACTTTTGGACTATATTAAGGACATCTTCAACCTGGGCAGAAAATACAACTTTGAAACACAATCATCTAGGGTCAACCATCTTGCACCTACCTTTTTTTTCTGGACTTTTCAGTGTCAACCTTTGCGCCGAAAGGTTTACATGCAGCCAAAAACTTTTTTGAAAACAATGCACCTCATTCTGCAGTGCATTCTTGGAAAAAGGCAGTCCGATACTGTTACCATACATGAAGCATTGCAGAGTCAGCAAAATAATGTGCCAGGTATGAGAGATTGATTACTGGCTAAGATACCTAGCGCCCCACATTGGTTCACAAGTAGTTGCTTTGCATGTAGCCCAAAAGACCATGGGGAGCATAGCCCAATTTTCCAATTGCTCCAGTGCACTGACCGATTAAATGACTTGCTCAAAGTCACACATTAGGCAAATGGATAACAATGGAGTCACACAGCAGATCACAGGAAGTGGGTTCTTAACAGTGCTAACTTCCAGAATAAATACACTAGGCTCTTACATTGGCAGGAAATCCAATTCTGGTCAAAATCTTGGAAGATAGCTTTGCACACCACTATAGCATCAATCCAATGGCATGCATAGCTTGCATCCGAGAGGAACAGTTGATCTGCATCTTGAATAATCATGCTAGGTTTGACTGCTTCTATTTCAGTAAAAATGGTCCCTACTCTCTAAAGTTACAAAGTCTCCCACAATGCATAGTGTTTGGCTCTTTTATTACTTTGATTATGGAGCTTTACTTTGATCAATTTTTTGCTATATATTGCACATTAGCTGTGTGCATCTCTTTAGTGGTATATTTCACCTTTCTTCTGCAATAAAAATTTGCAACTGCATTGGTTTGTTTAGCGCAAGTTGCTTAGCAGATTGTTACTGTCCATATACCATTCTAATGACAGCTATTTTTTTTTTTTTTTTTTTTTGCTGTCTGCATCCTGCTTGGAGCTTTCTGGCTTGGGGAACAGTATTGTTGTGTCCTTTCCACTGTCATTCCATGCTCTGTTCTGTTCATGAGACTATATACACCTATACACCTACTGTACTGCCATCACATGTTCTGTTATGTTCATGAGACTATATACACCTACTGTACTGCCATGTCATGTTCTGTTATGTTCATGAGACTATGTACACCTACTGTACTGCCATTCCATGCTCTATGTTCATGAGGCTACATACACCAATGGTACTGCAATTCCATGCTCTGTTATGTTCATGAGACTACGTACACCTACTGTACTGACATTCCATGCCCGTTATGTTCATAAGACTACATACAGCTAATGTACTGCTGCATCTTCTTGCACATTATGTACTTTCATTACACCATTTTCACAGCTGTGGTTTCTGACATCCAGACATTCTTACTAGTAGACTTTTAATACTCTGCCATAACAGATTTCACTCTCATACCTATGCCGATCATAGAATCATCATGAATCATCTGAAGTTTGTTAGTAGCTGTATTAGCAATGTTACTTAAAAAAACATCTAAATTGTCCACTTTGCAAATTCCACTACATCAATATGTTCATAGGGGCCCTTTTTAAGGATAGCCATGATTCCCAATGTGAGAATCATATGCTCATAGTTGCATACTAGGCTAACAACCACTAGGGCCTTTGTAAGCCTAGCCATGCAACCCAAATGTAACCCATAGATCTGATTTATATAGAGGGTTATTTGCTGACTGCCTCTGTCCATCAGAAATGTAGGCACCAGACCAGGAGTGAATTTCTGAATAACTATCCATTGGTTGAAAGTTGCATTTAAATGCGGATAGGGAGGAAAGCTACTTCACATGGATGGGGAGCCTGTTCCAGGAAATGGGATTATCTGAGAAACATATCTGTCACTCCATTGTGGGTTTACTCCCTGCATTCTTTTTGTAAGAAAGCCTTGAGGACATTCCAGTTGCTGCATGTGTCTGGTCAGGTATATACCGAAGGAGGTATTATGCACTATGATGGGTCTGATGAGGGCCAAATAGATTGGTATGATGACCTATCTGGACCTAGATGCCATTCCCTTGCTTATAAGTTAAGCAACATAGAAGGATTTCCTAAGGACACATGATGGTCAAAGGCTAGGTTACTATCTACATGAGTGCCCAGATCCCTGACTAATGAATCAGCTTTTAGGTCTGTTGTATTGATGAAATTGTCACGTGGGATGGCCAACTTCCCAAAAGGTACTGTAAGTCTTTTTTTGGTATTACGTTTTAAGCCATGGCTTTAGCACCAAGCAGTTGTCTATGTTAAACCTTCCTGAAGGGTGTTCTCATCTTGGGGGGGGGGGGTTTTAATGACTTCTCCCAGTTTGAAATCATTTGCAGACTTGGTTATCCAGAAGCCTTTAACATTGGCTCTGACATCTGAGAAGCCAAAGAGGAGTGGGCCTAGCACAGAACCCTGTGTGATTACACTGGTGACCAGCCTCTTTGTGGAGGTAGTCTCACCATTTCTAACCTCCTGGGTCCTATCAGTGAGCCAGCTAGCTATCCATGTTATAAAGGGATTTATACTTAATTCAGTAAGTTTGCTGACAATGCTGGCGTGGTGTATTGTATAAAGTGCTTTAGTGAGATCTAGATACGTGGTATGCACCATCTTCACTCATCCATTGCCTTAGTGACCTTTTCAAGGAAGTCCAGCAGACTCAGTAAACATGACCCTCCTTTGACAAAGCTAAACTGGGATGGATCCAGTGTCTGGACGTTTCCTATGTCCTTGCTGACAATTTCCATAATAATTCTTTTCATGGCTTTGCAAATATGCCTAGTTGAACTAATGGGTCTGTAGTGTCCAGGATCTTTTGAAGGTCCTCCCTCATGAAGGGGGTTGACTGTCATAGTCCTCCATACATTTGGTTGGTACAAAACCTGTTTTAAGACTATAGTTAAATGATGACTCCAGGGGTCCTGATAAGTCATATTTTAGACTGTTCAGGGATTTAGGAGGCATCCTGGGTAGTTATCAGAGCCCAATGACGCTGTGTTCTTGGTTTCAGCAAGCATAGCCAGTACATGGTCCATAGTTATAGTTGGAGGAGTTATGTTTGAGGGTATTTTTGGAGGGAAGGTTGGGATGAGAGGGAGGTAATGTTGGACCTGAATTTTCCCATTAACAGGTTCACTATATTGCTAGGCATAGTGAATGTGGCACCATTAACCACTAGTTCAGCACATTGCTATATGCTGCCCTTAAGGTTCCTGACATAGCTGAAGGTCTTATGGTTATCTTTCACCTGGGTGGCTATCTTAACCTCAAAGTTGTCTTTTCTTGACCTAATAAGCCCTCTTAGTTTTCCATTTAGTTTGATAATAGAGCTTTCATCTTTATGAGAAATTACCCTTCCTGATCTTTGCCATATTTTTTCCTTTTGTCTGTACTTACTACTGGTAGGTTGTACAGAGTTTCTGAGACCTATTCAACAGAGGTTGCTGTGTTCTTGGAGTTTGGAGGGGCACCGAAGTTTGACATCCCATCACTTAATAAAAGGTAGTTTTCAATGGAATGACTCTTAACTTTTATTGTTTTCTATTAGGATTATGGGGTCAGTTTTGATTTTGAAGGAGACAGCTTTATGGTCGGACCCTATGGAGGATGAGATATTGGGGATTGCATCATTTTCCTATATTTGTGAGCACAAGATCTGGTATGGTGGAGCCTCTAGTGGGAGCATTCATCACTATTTAGTTAAAGGTGTTTGTATTTACAAAATTCAGGAATCTCTGTGCCTGTAGATTTGAAGCCATGTGGAATTCCCAGTCTATAAAGGGGTAATTAAAGTCTCCTATGAGTAAGGTTCTTATTTACCAGAAAATTAAACTTGAAAATATTGTATCAGAGTAACACTTGGGGGAATGTAGGGAATGACAACAATGGGCTGTCCAAACCCAGTACCTATAATCCTCCCATGAATGATAAAATAGCAATGTTTGAAAAGGTAACTGAAAACGATTTTAGGGATGCCTATTACAAATACGGTCGAAAAACCGGTAAAAAGAAAAATCTAACCAAACAGGAGGAACTTACTCTAGGTAGGATTTTGGCTATGGGGAATATTAGAATTATGAAGCCCGATAAGGGCAATGGCATTGTGATAGTGGACAACAATGATTACGTATCCTACATGAACACTATGTTAGTTGATGACACATACATAGAAGTCAGTAGAAACGAGATTAATATAGCTAATAAGAGGATAGATACCACACTATTTGATATGCTTTATCAAGGTGAACTGGATGAAAAAGAATGGCAATTTTTACAGAATGAATTTCCTGTGATCAGTGGTATTTTCGGCATCCCCAAAATTCATAAAGGGTTGGACAACCTAAAGTTTAGACCAATAGTAGATGGTAAGCGGAGTAAGACGCATTTTATTAGTAAATTTTTGGATTACCATTTAAAGTCAGGAATTGCATTTTTTTCATACATTCTCAAGGACTCTTGGGACTTTTTGGGTAAAATTAAGGATGTAGAGTTTGAAATTAATGATATTTTTGTTACTTTGGACGTGTGTAACTTATACACAGTTATACCTCAGGATAGAGGATTGGAGTGGTTGGAGGAACAATTATATTACACTAACTTGTACGACCAGAACAAGATTAATGTTTTAGTGAAACTTATGGGGATTGTATTAAAAAACAATTTTATATTTTTTGATGGGGCTTATTATAAACAGGTTAGTGGTGTAGCCATGGGGGCAGCCTGTGCCCCGGGTTTCGCTAATTTTGTGTTAACTTATTGGGAGGTCAACTATGTGTTTAATTCAGAATTTAACCAATACATCAAATTTTATGGCCGGTTTTTAGATGATTTATTTATTATATGGAAAGGGGATAAAGGTAATTTAGATAGGTTTTTAGAATATATTAACAATAACGTATCATTTTTAAAATTCACACATTCTATCAGTGAAGAAAGCATCAGTTACTTAGATATTAAGTTAACCTATGACAAGGTTGGTAAGAAGTTAGTGTCCAATATATATAGGAAGTCCACTTTCTCAAATTCGTATCTACATTTTGACAGCTGGCACCCTCACCACCAGAAAAAAGCAGTGGTCAAAGGACAGATGGTGAGGGCAGCAAGAATGGTCAGCGAGGAAGTGGACTTTAACCAGGAAATTGCATTTATTAGTCTCTTATTTGTGAATAGGGGTTATCCATCTGAATTTTGTGGAGATATAGCTAAGGAAGTGGTATATAAAAGGAAGAATAGTGTATATAAACCCATTTTACTTAGTAATGATTTTATCTCAAAGGAAAATGATTTAAGTAAATTTGTAGAAGTGGGTAATTTTATCCGTAACAATATTCCCCTATATATTACCACTTTCAATGGTATTTCTTTGAATATAAAGGACATAATTAATAAAAATTGGAAATTAATTAGCTCAGATAAAACCCTGGGTGACATGTTTACAGGGAACTTACAATATGTGTTTAGGAAGGACATTTCTTTCAAGGACATCTTTGAGGGTATAAATAACAACATCGGTAGTGAGTCTTTCAAACCGGTGGGCAACCACAAGTGTGGTAGATGTTCAACTTGTAAATATATGATTAACACAGATAGTGGTATAACTATTAACGGATATAATATTAGGATTAAACAATATATCAACTGCTACACTAAAAATGTTGTCTACATAGCTATGTGTCAACAGTGTGAGGGATTTTATGTAGGCAAAACTAGTAGACAACTTAGGGCAAGGGTTAAAGAACATTTAATGAGTATCAAGAATAACAAATCAACTAATGCCCTTGCTAGACACATTAATCAATTTCAAAATCATTCTTTTAAGTTTCTTGGGATTATTCATCAACAGTTTGATTCACAAGGGAAAGTAACTAAATATAATTTAGATATGTTAGAATTAAAGTTACAGATATTACTCAATGCCAATCAAAACCCTGGTCTTAATGAATTTACTAGTATAAAGCCTCTCTTATGGATGAAAAGCATTAAGGGGTTCTAGTGGTTGCGCACCCATGGAACTGTTTAATAATTATCATTACATTTTACATATATATAAATTTATATTACATTATTATATACCACACACAATACACAATTTTAACTATTTGGATTTTATTGTTCCCTGTTCTTTAACCTTGAAACTTGATTTTTAATATTATACATTGGACACCAACAGACCACACAACCAATTACACTAGTCATTCACGAATTATTATTATTATTATTCATTAATATTAAAATTATTATTATTATTATTCATTACCAAATTATTAATATTTATTATTCTATTTTTAATATTACCCTCGTGTACATATACATACACTTACTTTTTCTTTATAATATATATAGTAATTTTATATTTTAATCACCTTATATTCACACATTATTAATATTCATTATACTACTATTTATATTTGTATATTTACACTTTTATTACATTTTTTTTTTATATATTTATATTTATACAGTTGACAAATATAATATATATTAATATATTATTACATAACTATATAGGTGTTATATGTGTAATTTTTACTTGCATAAATACATTTACCCATTTGTACATACGTATATGGTTGTATACAACAACAGGTTTACGTTTGGCAGGTATACATAATGGAAAATTATGTGTAATTTATATACATCTACAACAAGTTTCAATGTTGTATTATATTATGTGGTTATAAATTTATATGGATCATTTTTTATATGCACCGGCAGATGATTTCAGTTGGTTTTATTTTTATTTTTATTTTTATTTTTATTTTTATTTTTATTTTCATCATTATTTCCATTCATATTTATAATATAATATACTATGTATATAGGATTTGTGTAATTCAATGTACATAGGCAATAGTAGGGGTTTACGCTTGTCATTTCATTTACAATATGGAGTAGGTGGCTCAAGCTTATGCATTCTGCCTTTGGTTTTGTTGTTAATTGATGTATGTGGTGTTTAACTTATTAATTTATTTTATTTTATTTCAATCAGTGTATAGTTGTTCAATTAATTTCATTGGTTAACAGGCTCAATTAGTTCCTTGGGTATTTATATTTAAAGTTTCAGAATGTACTGAGATGTGTTCTGATGAAGTTCGTTTTTTGAACGAAACCTAGGTCGACGTTTATTTTATTCTGTGTCATTTGTCCAATAAAGTCTTTTGGAACGTTTATGGGCCTGGACATTTTTGGTGAGCTGAACTTTGGTGAGCTGAACTTTCGTTGTACTTGCAGTCGCTCCGCTTAGATTGGGACACCTTTCAGTGGTTATATACTTGGTATATTTGATTCCTGGTTATAGTTGGAGGAGTTATGTTTGAGGGTATTTTTGGAGGGAAGGTTGGGATGAGAGGGAGGTAATGTTGGACCTGAATTTTCCCATTAACAGGTTCACTATATTGCTAGGCATAGTGAATGTGGCACCATTAACCACTAGTTCAGCACATTGCTATATGCTGCCCTTAAGGTTCCTGACATAGCTGAAGGTCTTATGGTTATCTTTCACCTGGGTGGCTATCTTAACCTCAAAGTTGTCTTTTCTTGACCTAATAAGCCCTCTTAGTTTTCCATTTAGTTTGATAATAGAGCTTTCATCTTTATGAGAAATTACCCTTCCTGATTTTTGCCATATTTTTTCCTTTTGTCTGTACTTACTACTGGTAGGTTGTACAGAGTTTCTGAGACCTATTCAACAGAGGTTGCTGTGTTCTTGGAGTTTGGATGGGGCACCGAAGTTTGACATCCCATCACTTAATAAAAGGTAGTTTTCAATGGAATGACTCTTAACTTTTATTGTTTTCTATTAGGATTATGGGGTCAGTTTTGATTTTGAAGGAGACAGCTTTATGGTCGGACCCTATGGAGGATGAGATATTGGGGATTGCATCATTTTCCTATATTTGTGAGCACAAGATCTGGTATGGTGGAGCCTCTAGTGGGAGCATTCATCACTATTTAGTTAAAGGTGTTTGTATTTACAAAATTCAGGAATCTCTGTGCCTGTAGATTTGAAGCCATGTAGAATTCCCAGTCTATAAAGGGGTAATTAAAGTCTCCTATGAGTAAGGTTCTTGGTTGGATGAGAAGTTTCTCCAGTAGGTCCAAGTATCCATTGAGAGCTTCTGGGGATATGGAGGGTGACCTTTAGCTGGCCAGGATATGATACAGGATTTCGTCTTTGGTGATCTGCATATGGAGGAACTCCAGCACATAATTCCTGTTTGACCACCTTAGAGGTATGCTTGCTATTGATGTATATCGAAACACCTCCATCTTTAGCCCTTGTCTATGCAACTACTGGTCTAAAAGTGTGGAAGGCACTGAAACCGTGCACTGCAGGGATACCCTGTGCCACTTTAAACCATGCTTTGGTAACTACACAGATGTCTATATTCTCAAGCATGAGGATGACTTGGAAGGAATGTAGTCTTCTATTCAGGCTCCTGGCATTGAGCAGTAACACCTTGAGGTTCACTTGAGGTTATTTTGCTCTGTTGGTAGGTTTATCAATTTGGCATTGCCTAAAAAAGACACTATGGGTGTGGACAAAGTCTTAGCCAGTATTTGAAAATCTAGAGGGGAATGGTACAGACCATCCTTGGCAAAGAAATGTGGTCTCTTAACCATGTTGTCTCAAAATGACAGATATTGGTTCCCATTCAAATGACACAAAAAAGACAGCCGGTTGCTGGAATCAATCATTTTCTTGCTCATACTGTGGCATCATCTTAATGCTAGACTTATATCAGCCTGAGACACATCACCTGAAAGAGCTCCATAATGTCTTTCTTTATATAGTCCAGGGAGGTACATCTAAGATCACTTACATCTACATCAATTATGATGGAATCATGCTGGTACCTATGGTGCAGTGGCTTAAGTGCATGCGTGATTTAGCAAATTCTAGCTCCAGATAGTAACTAACAGCTATCTTCTCCTTTTCAGCCTGGTATGAGCGGCACTGCTATGTCTTGCAATGGAATCCCCTGTGATGAGAGTCATAGAGTCATAGGCAAGTACTAAGCTAGCTGGCTTGTGGACCATTTTAAGCCTAGCCAATTTCCATTTCAAAGGTGAGAATCAAGCCCTGTACTTTGTTATTCTGAGGTAAATATCTTAATTACTATACCAACCCCAATGGGAAGCAGGTTTGCTTGCCTTAGGAATTTAGTGTTTGGAGCTTCTCAGAGACGGACAGTATGTGTAGGACTAGGTGTTGTTTTTCCTGAGGGCCTTATTGAATGCTGAGACATAGTTTTGACAATGGGCAGTCTAGGTGATCTTTGTTGTTTAGGAAGATTGCTTTTAAGTGCCTCAGCATGCATTAGTCTATGTGTGTGTTGTGTGCTATCTGAGGTGGTTGTTGTTTGGATGTTTTCAACAACCTGATGTGTGCTTGTATGCGAGAGTTTAGCCTCCAATGTCATTGTGAAGTACACCTCTCAAATACTGTGCCTGCTTCTTTAAAGAATAAGTGGTTGTCAGTAAATATGACACAATGACTACATTCTTTCAAGATGACTATATCCACCAAGCTGGTTATAGAGAAATTATAACATTGCTTATCCATACTGTCCAGTCCTTTGATTGGTGAGCTACAAGAGGGTGGCGTATTGGGGTTAGAAGGCTGTTAAGAGTGCTTTGCTGTCACAAACTAATAAGGGTTTATTATTGGAGCAGAATATGCTAAACAGTACTAAATTCTATTAACCTTAATGTTTACACAATACTGAATTCTACTAAATCTGTAGATATTGCCACACAACACCCAACTAGCTGCTCTAAGCTTGTCAGCACAAAAGGTATTTGCTCTATAATTCTGCCTTACAGGGTACCATTTCATGGACTGTTCTCCACACAAAATTTGCTTTCTAAGTGTTTGCTACTATACAGAGCACTGCTAGCCCATGCAAATGAGCAAAATGTATAGCAGCACATTAAAAACAGAAAACTTACTAATGAGTCCTCTGGCCAGTAAAATGACCACACTAAGAATCATTTTGTGTGTTTCCCAACTCAGATAAGACCAGGAGAACACTTCCTGCCACAATATGAATAAACACAGTCCTCCTAATGTAAAAACACAGTAGAAGATACCCACAAATTAAATACAACCACAAACCAATGAAATAGGTAGCAGGAAATTCCTTGCTGAAGGTGATTTCAAGACAGTCTAATAGTGAGAGAAAGAGCAATATTATTTTTACAAAAATACATTGAAATGCACACATAGAAGCAGGAATCAGTAGCAATCACTCAAATAATTCAAGCAAGTGCCTGGATGGCAGTGGATACAAGTAAAACACTTCTGGAACGCAGGCTAGGACTCCAAGCTTTGCTGAGCTCTAGGAAACTGAGCAGGATACAATATGTAGTGAAGGAGATTTACTCAAGAGCAATACGGTTTGCTGTTGGGACACACAGTGTCATGGATCTGTGGAAAACAATGGGTGGGAAGAGCGCATAAATAACTTATACAACAGGTAATTGCAATGAAAGAGGGCAAGGAGGGACTTTGGAAATCAGATTACCATAAGGAGGTGGAGGCCAGAGACACAGCTTTATAAAACCGCCACAGCAAAAGGGTGGGAAGAATGGGAAAAATGTCAAGGAACACACAGGCTAGCTCTAGAGAGGCACCCAATCAAATAAAGCCAATATTGGAGCTCTTTCAGAAGCTTTAGTATAATATGTTAGTGAAGAAGGGGCATGCACAAAATGCAACGTTATGCAGGTAAATGACAAGCAGAATATAAAAGCACAGAAGGACAAACTGGACCAGAGAAAAATACAATTGAACTTCTGCTGCAGTTTAAGGCACTAGACTATGCAGAAATTTACTAGTAACACTGTTTATGGAAAAATGCAGTAATAGCAATAACAATACTAATAACAAATGACTAAGGTTCAAATCTGGCAGTAGTACACAGTTCTGTCACAACTGTGAATTAAACTACAAATGAATAGTGTTTACAAGAAATTCTGCTTGTGGAAATAGAAGTGCAAAATAATGTAGAAACACAATCTTCCTCACAACTGCAAATCTGCAAATTAAAATACAAAGCTGGCAAGGTACAATCAAACCCTGTACCTTGCATCTGTGAGGTAAACACCTTATTAATTTTGCCAACCTCCAGTTTTAGAATGCTGACATTCAAGAATGATAATAGGTTTACCCTGATGTTTTTATTAAATCTGTTTTCCCTGGTATCTGAATCTTGTACAGTCTATGTCACGGAATGGACTCTTTTTTTAATTTTTGTATTTATACTTTTGACCAGTTAAATCACCAGGCCAATGGCCTATTTTCAGGGGAAACCCAAGATGGCACTCATATCAACTAGGGGAAATTTGCCCTGGGCTTTGGAGAACTTTACTTGTTCTTTTTGTTAAGTGCTGTGGGACCTTTTGCATACACCTGAGCTATCACCAACTCGGGCAAATGGAGCCTTATTTTAACATAGAAATCCAAAATAAAAAGCCAAACCAGTGAAGACAGGAAGCAAATTTAATATCCAATAGAATCACAAATGTTAAAGCACACAAAGCTTTCAGGTTAAAACAATCCTTCTTCAGTGTAATGATAAAAATAATTGAACAATCAACTCTTTTATATAAAACACATGACACAACCATCCTATCAAAATAAGACATTAATTAAAACATTAATTAAACTAAATAAATCATGGAAAGAATAGGAAACAATTTTCTACAAAATAATTTTAAAATTAATATAAATATCTTTTTTGTACATTTACTGGGAATCAAATCAAAATCTTCGGCATAGCAGGTAGAGATTCTACCACTAAACCACTTATTTGAGGTCATATTATGACACATTACTCTATATCCTCATCTGTTTTTCCTTTAAAACAGGTTTAATACTAACTGTCGCATTAAGCCCTGGATCCTTACCTGCATTTAGCTTCAAAATCCATCTATATTCTGCAACTTCCAACTTATTTTTAAAATCACATGCCATGTGTTTTATATAAAAGAGCTGATTGTGCCTGACTTCACTGGTTTGGCTTTTTCTTTTGGATTACACTTTTTTCAATGTTAAACATTGTTTTTTCAATTCTGTCTTCCCTTTTTATAGCCTCATTTCAACATCTTGTCACAAAGGACAACATTCTAAGTAGTGCAGCACCCCATTTATGCTGTACTGTAGTGTCGGTACTGGAAAATTGATTCACCTTCTTGGTGTGGGACTAGAACCCACAGCCTTTTACACCAAAGACAAGTGCGTAAACTGTGTAGCTACTGAGGCTGCACCTAGCTTATTTATCAACAAGGCAAACTGGCCCCATAAATGCACATGTGAATCAAACAAGCATAGGTCATATTAGAACTCATGCTTAACAAAAGGAGGAATTAATGGAAAAGAGCTTAATGATGCAGCCCACATTTGACCTCAGATATTCCTAAAATATCATTTTATTTTAATGCATTGGAGCTTGTCATTTCATGCCATCAGCACAGTTGAACAAATGATAACATTTATTAAGGGCATTAGGATCAGCAAAAAGACCAAACTGCAATCAAATAAACGAAAATCACTGATTTCAACGTAAAAGTATGCACAGTTTTCTGGTAGATTTCCTTATGGGTGCATGCAGGAAGAAATCCTCTAACTCTAATGCCATGACCTAAGTATCCTGAGGTAAAAGCAGTAATACAGACTACAGAATCAGCATTCAGAACATCTTGGGCTTACTGCAACTATTCATATTGGCAAATCTATAAAACTGGTCTCTTTCTTTTCTCTTTTAAGGGCAAGAAAAAACAAGCTAGTCATTAGTAAACTGAGGGGAAACACATGTGTAATTGTTAAGAAAGATTAACAAGGAAGGGACCTGCAATGTAATTTATATTGTCTAGCCTAAAGAAATAATGTTTTACCAGGTTGTCTGAAACTATAGTTGCTCACCAACTTGCAGATGAGAAAAGTCTTTAAATCCAACTAAGTCTACCAAGGATTTTTTAATACCTGCATTTATTAACTCATAGTGGTAAGATAAGCAAATTAAAAAAAAACATTGGTTGACTATAAGCAATTATTTAATTATACCAGAAAACTGAAAGTGGGAATTCTGAATATAGTGTGTTACTAACAAAAATGAAATGATTACCAGCAACAGGACATAGCAAACATGCTTACAGAAAAATAAAAAGCAGACTATACATCAAGCAAAGAAATACGTCTAAGTGATAAACAGGAAAGGGGAAGCATCCCTTATAAAACAACAAACATGACAACTGCTGCCACATGCGAAAGGTAAAACCTTAAATGCCATTGGCCCAATAATATATCTGGTAGTTTCCTACATGGAAACATTGAAAACCTAATTAAACTCTTATAGCTTATGTTGAATAATATGTTAGCATATGAGTGCATCCATGATTTATCAGGCTGCAGCTGTACACATTCACAAAGGGATGGAGAGGTGACAACAGACTCAAACAGTTTTAGATTCATCAACCTGATTATTATTCTGTGTACAATTGTGGAAACAGTTCAGTGGGGCTTATCCAAAGAGACAAAGGGGCCTATTTCTCTCAGATATACAAGAATACCAATTTGCTAAGGGTACAGCTTGCTTTTAAAGGAAAACAATGGGATAACAAATACAAAAGCTCTATCTGCTGTCTCCTTAAGTCCCCCTTATCTGCTACAGGCCAAAAACAAAAATAACTCCAGCTTTAAAATAAAATCATCAAAACTGTTTTACAGCTTACCTACCTAACTCTCTGTACTATATTAGTTTCCGTTTTAAAAACAAAATGAAAAACCTCTATCCGGCTCAGAAATAATGATGTCACATCTGCCACAGCTCCTCGAGTAGATCCCTGGACGTTTCCTCCCCCAAAGTGACGTAGACAATGCCTTATTAGCATGCTGTATAGAATCCCCATAGATGATTTGTTCCAAAAATTCTGCCACAGCTCTCGGGTTGCTTGAG